>NW_009258267.1:1825749-1838889 GCF_000687185.1 Egretta garzetta
AAGGGAAGGGAAGGGAAGGGAAGGGAAGGGAAGGGAAGGGGAGGGGAAGAGGAAAAGGGAAAAGATAAAAGGGAAGAGAAGAGAAGAGAAGAGAAGAGAAGAGAAGAGAAGAGAAGAGAAGAGAAAAGAGAATCCCTAAAAATAAAAATAATAATAATAAAAAAAAAAAAGGTAAAGCTGAAGAGAAAGAAGGATATATCAGAATGCCAGAAATAACAGACTTTTAAAATTAGGTCAAGTTAAAAAAATAAGAAAGATGTATTTTTAACCAAAAAGGGAGAAACAAATATGGGCAATTTATAGTGAGTGAAGTAATCTCAGTGAATGTGTAACTACTCTTTATTATTATCACCCAATTTGTCTCCACTAAATAGTCTGCCTGGAAAAAGATTGTACCTTCATCAACACATCTCCTAAATGCCTGAGAAAGAAAGGGAATGGGGTCTGGAGGAGCAGAGCAACAGGAGGAGCACCTGTTAAAATAGATAGCAATTTGTTACAGATGCCATTAACCTGCAGCTGTGCATAGGACCTCCCTGTACTGAAAGCAAGAAATGGTAAAAAAGTCCTCAGAAGGACAGGATACCTGCTGCACGAATAGCAGAAAAGCAGCAGTTCATTTTGCCTTTTAAAACGATGTGTGAGGTGTGGCAGCTTTAAACAAAAGATCATTTGCTAAAGTGGGAATAGAGACAAAATCTCTGCAGAGGCTTTTAAGGAGCCTGCCCACCTGGACCATGGGGAGAAGTTAGGAAGGCTAAGAACATAAGATAAAAGAAGATGGACTCATAGCATAGATAGATACATGTCACTGGAAATCAGCCTTCTATGTTCAGGCTGCTAGTGGGAAGTACTGTTCTGAGCTCTCAGTTTAAGTGATAGAAAACTACAAAGGACAATTCTTTCCTTATTTTAGATAATTGTCTTAAGAGAGAATAATTCACTCTCTGCCCAGCCTATCTTTCCCCACTGACTGAGTGTTTTAAAATGGGTGGGAGGGTTTCTGACTCCCACGTTGACTGTCCGCTGAAGCACAGTTTGCTGCAGAAGATGGTCACAGCAATACACTGCTGGTTTTGCAGAGCAGAAACCTGGGAAGCAAGAAAGATGACTGAGCAGGCATTATAGGAATAAATTAAAATGGAAATGACCCTCTATTTCACATCAATCTAAAGAGAGCAATAATGCAAACAAAAATGTTAAAGAGTAAATCAAAACACTGCTTAACAAACTGAAAATTTCTGTAGAGGTGGAAGTCACTCAGAAGAACAGAGCATATGCTTTTGACAAAACCTGCTAACTATGGAACTAAGTTATCCTTACTATGTGTACCCCATGCAGGTAGCCCAGGTTTGTGCTTAAATTCACCTGCTAATCAAAGTTTTAGCATGTCCCAGAGCTGTAAAATCCCAAGGAGGAAAATTTCATCCCCCAAACTCTGTTTCTTCACTGGCAAATCATAGCGCAGAGACGGATAGGAATAGGGCTGTTAACTCTAGCTGGTTCTCAAAAAATCAATAATAACATTAAAGGTGAGATGCTTTTAAACCAATTACAAGAACTGCCTCGGTAGCCTCTCACTCTGAGGAGCATGGGGAGGACCGTGGAGTGAGGGGAACACGCTGTAGCAGGGGCTACTTTGTGTTTCAGCTTGCTCTTCATCCCAAATGTGCTTCCTGGCTCCCTCCAGGGTGCTTCTGGGTCCCTTAGGACCCACAAAGTGAGTTCATAGAATCATAGAATTGTTTAGGTTGGAGAAGACCTTTAAGATCATCAAGCCCAACCGTTAACCTAATCCTGCCATCTCACCACTAAACCATGCCCCAAAGCACCACGTCTACCTGTCTTATAAATACTTCCAGGGATGGGGACTCTACCACTTCCCTGGGCAGCCCGCTCCAATGCCTAACCAGTTAAGTGGTCATGCAGGATAAGCTCAAGTGGAGAGAGCAGAGGACAGACAGCAGAGGCATCCATGCCTCCCCAGTGGCATGCCAGGGCTGCCCATCACTGCCTCTCCACCGAGAGCATCCCTGCTTGCAGAGATGATTGCAGTGCGTCACTGTGCAGCGTGTTGGAAGGCATGTATATACTGTATATATTATTACTTATGACAATATTACTATATTACAATATTACTATACTACTTTCTACTATAGAAAGTGTTAATTGTATTGTATCATTTTAGTTTGATATTAACAGATTTCTTGAAAAAGATACTATTTCTAATGCCTGGAGCAAACCCTGCTGTATTTCTTGAAAAAGTTACCCTGTTGGAACAAAGGTGGTAGCCAAATTTGAAAATGAAAAAGAAGTACTTTTGTACTCTTTCTTAATGCACACATTTTCTATTGATGGTGTATTTTTTGCATTCAACCACTAGCCTAGAAACACAATTTATGTTTTCTGAGTTAGCAACACAATCAAGTTTTCTAATAACACCAAACTTTGAATAATGAAAGTACTGCTTGTATTTGTTTGAAGGTGCATATGTATATGCTTGGTCACCCAGTTCATGTCATACATACAGATTTCACTTGGAGCTTTGCATCCTGAGACAGGACTACCGGCAAACAGCAATGCCCGTAGGGCAGTATATCATCTCCTTCCTTTTGTAAAGCGTATACATGCCCTTTGCTGCCAGGGTAGCCCTTGATGTTGAAAGGAGATGCAAAGGCTGTCTATGGATCTTTAGTAAACTCAATTCATCTGTTTCTTTTCCCGATGGACCAGTAAAACTGAATTGTTGTTCTTCTTTTGAGATATCTATCCGTATTGGAGGGTTTCCACCTTGCTTCATGACTGTGTAGACATGTCTGATGGTCAGGGTTATACAGAGCATCCATCTGTAGCTCCAGGTGTCTGAAGCTGGTCTCCGGGCACTGATAACATAAGGTGTGGTCTATAGAGGAGGGATTTTATTAGTTACATTTTTAGCTACTTGAGGAAGGAAAGCACATAATTTAAGACACTTTGGTGCCTTAAAAACATGAGAAGTATGTTTAAGGCATCAAAGAGACTGAAATAGAGGAAAAGAGCATGAAACTTGAAGTTTTGAATAAAGCAGGATTGAATAAAGCAGGATTTCTAAATGAGTTAAAAAAAAAAAAACCAAAAAAACACAAAACTTGAGAGAGATTAAAAGGAAAGGAGAGAATGAAGAAATAAGACCTACCATAAGAAGTGCTAGTGCTTTCTGAACTGCACTGTATAAAACCCACTGAAGAAGCTGGACAGAATGAGAAAGAAGAAATGCCCAAATCATTGACTGTGCAAACATCTGTCTCTCTTGGAAGTAATCTTTTTCTTCTGTGTTATTCGAGGATGGTGAAGCTCCAGCCTGTGATCAAGACCCAGTGGCACCTCGGAAATACACATCACAAGAAGCTGTTGTTCACAAGACATGTGCTCTGGCATATTATCTATTCATTGCCAGCTGCCAGTGTGTTCTGCCCTTAGGACTTAACCTGGTAGCCCATAACATTGATGGAAATGTTAGCATTGCCTTCATTTGGCTCTGAGATGGGAAGACTTGGTTTTGGGTTGGCACTGAGTCAGGGTGAGCTACCCTGACCTGGCCAGAGCCACCTCTGCCCAGCCTCCTGCCTCTGCCAACATGCTGTGGGCATCCCGGGGGAGTGGAAGCTGTGTCCCTATGGCTCTGAACTGCAGTACCTCTCAAAAAACATTGCTCTTCTTGCAAGTCAGGTCAGAAAAAGCAGTCCAGTCATAAAAGCAGATAAGGGATGAGCTGGTCCAAGGGAGATGCTGACCCTGCCTTTGTGCTCCCTCCTACCTTGCTTACGTGGAAGAGTTGGTGTTGGGAGATTCGGCACCTGCCCAGCATAACTTCCAGCTAAGGTGAGCTGCCTGGGAATGGCAGGGATTGGAAAGTAAAGCTCTGCAGGTAGCAGCAAGGCTGCTGAGGGCAACTATGGATAGAGCAAAAGGTGTGACAGGACACACACATGTGTAGACATTTCAAGCAATAAATTGAACTTCTTTTTCCAGCTTAGAGCAGGTGCCATCAGAAACACTGCTATTTTCAGGTGACAATACTTGGATTTAAATATAAAAGCATTGTTGGCTTTATATGCCACTGTATACTTTGATGCCAAAGCAGGGCCTTGTCAAAGATGTGGAAGTTTGTTTCAGTTCTTTCTGGTCCTGTTTTGTTGCAGTGACTTCCCAACAACACCTCCTTGGGGGAAAAGCCTCACTCTTGTCATTTGTGTACTCCTTTGAAAGTGCAAAACTACAACAGGGGAAAGGTTTCCATGACTGTTCAGGCTGGGAATAGTTCTGCAAAGCACCAAGCAGCTACAATTCAGTGCAGAAATTAATGCCAAGTGTCAGCTTGACTCTATCTTCATATAAAGAGTGGGATGAAGGACATTGACTTTTGACTACACCTGCATAGAAAGGGCTCCCAGAATGGTAGTGGCACACTCCCAACATCTGGTCCTTCCATTGAACTTAGCTGTAAATTGAAATTCCATTGCAATGTTTTTAGACTCAGTTGAAGTAAGGAGACTGTCAGAAATCCTCTTTAAACTCACCCTTATCCAAACAGGAAGCTGACCCCTAACCCCCGGACGTAACAGTACACCAGTGGAAATTTCATTATCCCCGTTTCAGCTGTACTAAGTGAAAATTAATTGTGTAATTATCTGGATGAGCGCATGTGTAAAATTTTACAATGTGCCAGTTAGATTAAGTAACGTGTTAGTGGCATGGTTTAGTGCAGAGTCAAGGCTGTCTTACAAAAACGGCATAAGAAGTCCAACAAGATTTGAAGGAAAAGAACACATGTCTGAACAAACGTTAACATGAGAAAGTAATGTAATACTTTATACCATAACCTGAGTAAGATTTTAGCCTCCTCTGATGGAGGTTCCTCTGGCAAAGAAGAGATCTTTTGTCTGTCACTTTAAAACCACATAATTTAATTGCCAAAATATTTTGAGCATTTTTGTAAGTACCAAATAGATAAATGATTACAATATGAAGATTTTTGTCTACTTCGTGCCTTATCTACTTTATACCTCTTTCATATTTACAGTGAAATATTTCCCCCTTTTTTTTACTGTTTAAGTAAAAAAACCCAACCTAAAATATAGAAGTAAAACCAGATCAGATCATAACCCTGTTCTTGAGAAAAGTAAGGTGCTGAACTCACCTCCCACATAAGGAATTGAGGGACTGATCTTACGGGTCCCATGGAAATCCTAACATGGCTATTCAGAAGAAACTATTTCCATTTCAAAGGCATAGACTTGTTTGGATAACGAGATTGCTGGGCAAAAGATGCTGCCTGGAAGAAGTCTAGTCCTGTGAGAAGTAATATTATCTTTAAACAGTTTGGTAAGAAATATATTAGGTTCCATCAATCTTACTGCCAAAGGTTTTTGTATAGAGTCCCTTCAGCAATACCAAATAAATATGCTGGTAACATTTCTTAAAAACGGAGGAATGAAAATAACTTATAATGTGATTTCAGTGAAATCAATAGAACAGAATATGTGGAGGAAGGGTTGGTGTTACAGTGAGAAGTCCCACTGCAGCACTCTGCTACTAAATCTGGATGGAGACAGGAGATGATCCAGACTTTTCTGTACACAAATGAGGGGTGCACAGAGGAATCAAATCTGAAAGAGTTAGTGCCTGACATGGATTTTAGGTATGGTAGGATCATGCTATTTTAAGGGCAAAAGTTGGGATTTTAATTTCTTGTGCAACTTAGACACTGAAAGGCTTGTGAAAACACAGACAGAATTTTTACTGTTCAGTTTTTATCTGTAATTAATCCACCAGACATTGTAAGAAAAGAGACGACACAAAAAGTGCAAAAAAAATTAAAATCCATGAAAAAAAAAACCAACAGGAAAAAATGTGCATGAGTCACAGATATGCCTTTCTATTCCTTTCCTACAACCTAGGATCTTGGTCTCACATATCTTTGCAAAAGCCCAGATGTCGACTCAGTATATTACTATATTAACAAACGCGCATGTTTGAAATGGGAGGAAACCTAAAGATGTAGAATGAGTACCAAGAGAGACAGGTCTGTGTCCCAGAGATTTTAGCTGCCTCACCATGCTGTTGCAGGAGGGATGTGGGGAGGGCTCTGGCACGTAGTAGGGAACAGAGCGTTTCTCTTCCAAGCTCACTATTCATCATTTGTTCTGGTCTGGGCTGTGACACAAGGTAGGTGACCACACAGGAGCACAGTGTAGCTGCAGGAGAATGTTTAAGTCAACAAAAAGTGTGTTTTTGTAAAAGAAACCGACCTGCAAGCCTTTTTGGCTGTATTAAGTTGAAAGCCTCCGCCTGGAGCCCGTTACAGGGGCTGTTAGAAACACTCCTGACTGAGCTAACTCCAGGCCTGATGGGGCCAATGGCAAATTGATTTAACTTGGAAGGGAATTAAAGAGAGCCATGACTACTTCTGCTAATGTCATCCCAAGTACTTCTGTGCATTTCTCAGTTGATGGGGACAGACACAGAGCAAGCTCTTGCACTTCAGCGTTCAAGCACAACCGAGTTGTCATCGAAGGATGTCCAGGGCTGGGTTGGCATCAAGGGTGGGAGGAAAGGGCAAAGCTGAGGCCAACTTGCTTTGCCGGGCTCTTGCACTCCAAGCAGGCAGTCCATGCTCCTGCCCTTGCAGCCAGCTGGGAGGCACTCACCTCCAAAAGTACAGGAGATTTGTCTGTGAAGACTTGAGTGAAGAACTGATATGTAGGAGAAGGGCACACAGAGATCCAGGACCTTTCTGACTTCAGCTTGACAAGTAAGAATACTGTTTGTCAAGATGAATACAGTTTTTGCCCACATCAAACAATTATGGAATAAGTGCTGACTTATACCAGTAGTTGCTGACACGGGATTTAAGACAATATAACCTTTGTCTTAAGTTTAGCAGAAGAAAGAAAGGAGCTATTTTGCATGATGGTGACCAGTAAGGTTTCTAACAGTTATATCCCAGATCACCGAACTTCAAGCATTTTTATTTTTTTTTTTTTACATTCAGTATTACTTCTTTTCTCCCCAGCTGTCACCAGAACACATGCCCTGCTTTAATGGTGTTTTTTCTGAACCTACAGAAACAGTTCCTCCAAGACTCCTCTATGCCACCTCAGCAACACCTTAGAACATCTTGAGCTGGTGAGCGGTGACCCAGCCTGCCTCCATTACCCTTCTGATGGAGATGCTCATGCCACTTCCTGCACCCACTGCCCTTGCTCCTTGCAGCAACCAGTATCAGGATGGAAAGGAACATCCTTTTGGACTGGAGGAGCAGGAACGGGCATGAGAAATAGCTCCCTGCTGCCTAGTACTCCTGCAGCAAGTGTCATAAATGCCCCCGTGATGCTGAGCCAAACCAGGCTGCAGTCAGGTGTACCTGGTTTGACTGAAGAGGAGAACAAAACTTTTGGAAGGATTTGCCCTTGAAATTCATGTTGTGCTAAAATGTGGGGCCTAGATTTGCTTTGGGTTTTTTTTTCAAAGACATATGGTTCCTCATCAAATGCTCATTGTATCACCTCTTGTTAGCTAACAGCCTGCTAAACATTTTCACCAATGCCAAACCTTTCACATGATGCTAGCAAACCAATGTTCCCATATTGATTACTTGGCAGCTTATTAATGACACCCATATTTTCTGCACTCTATGGGTTACTGACTCTGTTGTTTTCCACAAACTCAGGAAACATATACTGAATAAAACCAATGAAGTGTGAAAAGCATTATCTATACTCCACACAGAAAAAGAAGCCTATAAAAAAGGCCAGGAGCAGGAAGCAGCAGAGGGCAAGATATTCCTCTGTGGAAAAAAAAAAGTAAAATAATACTGTCACTAAGTTAAAAATAAACTACAGAATATCAGATCTTAGAAAACATAACATATTTTCCTGAAGAACAGAAATCTAAGACAGCAAAGGGAATTCTTTTCTTTACTGTCCCACTTTTATCCTAGAGATCTGAGGAAGTCAAATGAAAATTTCCTGGCATCCTGGGGCAATAAAATAATCTCAGTCTTCTTGTGAAACCACATTAGTGTGGAGATCGAACAGAAGTTCTTTGAGAACTGTAAGTGCTATGTAAGCATCATTTTTCCCAGGAAACTAAGGCTTTGTTTATTTACACTGAGCTATGCCACTAATGTAATAAGAAATAAACTGCTAGGACAGACACAGACATGAACACCTATCAGATAGGAACATGCTAGCACTCAAATCTGTGATGAAGTCAATTGTTCCCATAGAAAGTATCAGGTCTGCTGAGGACAGTGACTCAGCCCATCACAGACTCTTCCCTGCATCCAGCACCCATGTGCTGGTGAATCAGGAGGGACTTTGACAAGTGCAGGACGCACTTTGCCAAATCAGGGCCTGCTGGTTTTCCACTAGTAGCTTTTTTGTTGCTCAGAAAGAAGCCAAAGTAGGCCAAAATAAGAAAGTAGCCTGGTATAGATCTGACTCACCTCTGTTGATAATAGTTGACTTAAGATGATTGTTTAAGATCCTGGCTTATTTTCCCCCCATACATTAAAATGCAACAGTACTCAAGCTGTGCTAGAAATGCTGGGCACCAAACACCTTGCACTCTCCCTGCTAGTTTTAAGCTGAGACTTGGCTCAGAAGAGACTAAAACAGTGAGCAGGGGCACTGAAAGGCAGGCATAGACCACCTCAACCAAGGAGGCCTGTCAAGCTAAATAAGCTGGAGCGTGCCAGTATCTGCAGCCAGAGCTGCAAGATGGAGCAGCGTGACTTGTGTTTTAGGACTTTGGTTCCCCCGGATAGAAAAGCAGTTCTACCAGGGCAAGGCAGTCTCACTGTGGCTGTCTAGGACGACTGTGTTGCTGATGCATGAGAAAGAGTCCAGAAGCACACCAGAAGCACTCTTCAGTCAACAGCTGAACTTTCAAGTCCCCCTTCTAGTGCCTCCATGCTACAGTTTCATTCACAGGGTGCTTTCCCAAAACATGTAGGCTATGGATTCAAATTCCTCCAGGTGGAGAAGGCAACTGGACTCAGGTGTCACAACCTGGGTGCCTGCTCTGTGTCACGGCAGGAAATGTTGCAAAGACATTGCTCAGCCTCCTCCCCTGGCATTTCACAGAAAGCAGCTTCTCCCAAGCTCCTTAGCAGCTGCACCACATCACTGCTTGTAAAATTCACCATGACAGGTGATTCACCGTGGTATTTAGGGCTTAGTGTTTGCGGAGGTTGTCCACCTGGGTCTCAATATAACCATGTCTTCAGGACAGCAGACACTTTGCAGAAGAGAAAATCTTTCTTGCCCTAAGACTGTGGTCAGATTTGTCTTCCCCCATCCTGAAAGGCAACTGCTGTGCAACACGGTTTACTGAGACTGCATGAGGATGGGGAGGTGGTCTGTCTGCCATGCTCAGGAGATCATGCAGCAAGGAAACCAAGCACTGCAAACATTGCCACTGAAATCTTGGAAGGAATTTGAATTTCTGGATTTATTAAAAGAAGGAATATTCATACATGAGAGTATCTGTAGGCAGCTGATGCCACTGACTGGCAATGCTGAAGTCCAACAAGGAAAGGGCTGTAGGTATAATCCTCTTCTGAGCTAGACACAGCCATAGTTTGAAAGAGTGACCACCACCCAGGTGGGTGGGCACAACCACACCAGAACTGGGTATTGCACAGGACAACACCAACAGAAAAGCAACAGCCCCTGTAGCTCCTCTCCTTTTCTCTCCTGCAACCACCAGGAGATGGTGTGCTCCTTCAAAATGCTAGTCCCTCTGTTGGTGGCGAGAGTGTGGAGGCTTCTTGAGTTTCAACTCCTATTTTTTAAACTGAGTTGTGGCAAAGGCACTTAAAAATTTCTCATATTTTTCAAAATTGAGACAGCTCTTCCCAACTCCTCACACAGCAACCATCCCAGACACCAGAGCTGTAAGCGCAACTTGAGCCTGCAGCTCCAACAGACATTACTGGCTAATGCGGCTGAGGTTCTCCTCTACTCCTCTGTGCCTTTTAAATACTCTACAATTAATAACTCTAAATTTTCACATGGGAAAATAAAGCCACTAAAATAGCCCTGTAATCAATATACTTGCTGCTACTGAAAGACAAGGAAATGTGTGTAAATACATTTTAAAGAAACCCCTGTTTTTTTGTCATTCAAGCACGTTCTAATTTGTCATGGAAACCTACATCCAGGGACTTATAAGCAAAGAATGAATAAACACTGTATAACAACCCTCATTTATCTCAGCAATATATGTAACATTAATAGCATGCAAACAGTGTGCAATGCTAACTGAAGGCACTGCACAAAGGAGGCCTGAATGTAAAGCTACCACCAGCCTTAAGCACATTAT
Organism: Egretta garzetta; assembly: GCF_000687185.1. NCBI lineage: Eukaryota > Metazoa > Chordata > Aves > Pelecaniformes > Ardeidae > Egretta > Egretta garzetta. The sequence continues at coordinate 1,836,118 of NW_009258267.1, forward strand.
ATCTCTCAACTGCTCCAGCCATCACGTCTCCCAAATTTTTCACTTTTCTCGTGCATCTCATTTTTATTATATAGCTTCTCCCACAGTAATAACAACTGAGGACACTGACCAGTTTGGAAGGCAGCAGGTGGTATATGAGAAGACTTGAAAGAAATCTGACTGCATTTATACAATCCTAAGAGAAACAGTGTCAAGGAATCCTTAAGAGACACTCTGCTCATGGGAAAGCAGAATTTAATAAAACAGAGAGAAGCTGGACTCCTCTCTGGTGCAATAGCATGCTTGAGAGAGGTTACTATGCTCTTTTGACATCTTCAACGTTTATTCCCATAAGTGGATGGCACAAAATGTTTCTACAGTTTGACTACTGATCAAAGGCTGCACAGCTGTAATATTCAGGCATGTTTTGTGAAGGTCCCCTGCCCCTGCTGATTCCTTCCCTTCTCTGCTATTTCTTCACATGCTCATTTCAAACTACCCACTCCCAGGGAAAGCAGACAGTGTTCATGCCAAGTTCAGCAGCACAACCCTGCCTGGCCATTTTCCGCTCAGTTTCTGAAAAAAACTAACCTTTAGCTGCTTCAGCTGCTCCTTATGTACCCAGAATGTATACATAGGTCAGGCTGACCCCAACTGGTTAGGATTTCCTACAGAGATCCTTCCTCCCTGCACTTGCCCACCTTTCCTCTGCTGACATCTCTCCTCCACCAGCCCAAGCAGAGGACATCTGATTCACTGAACATACCATCCCTTTGGCCATCTCAGAAATAATTCTGTGTTTTCCCTTGGCTGACCTTGGATCTGATGGAGGCAAGTAAGCTGGTTTTTCCTAATTCTTGAATACAGACCTTTTCATTTTATAATGTGTTTTTTAAACCCTCTGTTGGTTAGAATTGATGGTGAGCGATGGCCTATTCATTTGTACCATAAAATTTCTTGTCATTTACTGCAGATGTCAAGACCAGCTTAGTAAATTATTAAAAGTCATTGCAAGACTTACGGACCTGCTATGTTTGTTGGAGAAACTTTAATAGTTAATTTAAAATGTCTTTATTTGCTTGCTGAATAATACCAGTCTTCGATTCCTATGCAGTTGTCTTCATCTCAGTGAGTGACTAGTTTGCAAATGTTATTACCATCATCTTGCTCCTGGGGACCTGAGGTATCAGAGCATCAGACCCAGCAAGGGACTGCAGACCCCAGTTCTGGGCAAAGACTTCACAGAGCAAAGATAGGGAAAAGGATTTCATAAACATGAAGAGCTGGAGGCACTCACAAGGCACTGAGGGCCCCAAAAGAGGCTGTGTCTGAAATCTCTACATCCTGGATGGACAGGCCTAAGATTTAAGGTTTGAAACTTTTGACTGGGTTTAGGACTGTAGGTCACTCCTGTGATGCTCTTTCTCACCCATCCTCCAAATAACACTGACCGTGCTTTGCATACCCTCGTGATCACTCTCCCAGGAAGGAAAGACTGGGGCTCAGGTCCTTCCTCTGCAAGAGAAAGCTCAAACTCCCTCACTTTCCAGAAACTATGCAATTACAGTGGCTCAAGAGGAGCTCATCAGTCTGCAGCCCTCAGCACAGGGCTTGTGGCCCTGAGGTCAAGCACAGCTTGCCTGATGCATTTTGCTGATGAGGGATGAGTTGTACGACTTGTTTAAACGCTCTGCTAAATTGGGTTTATACAGAAAAGAGACCAACAGCCACCTCATTGCCTGTAAGAACCATTATATCTGAGGTGTCAGGACTGTGTGACTGTAGAGCCAAAATACATTTCTACTGCAAGGAGAAGGAAGATCCAAAGTAATTATGAAATGTAATATACCAATAATATTTGGATAAGTTCAATCTAAAATACTGCTCTGTCCTTATGTTAGGCTGATTGGAGCCTGTGATTCCAGCCATGAAGAGAGGACACATTTCAGTGAACATTTGGCCAAAATCAGACACCTCCCTGAGAACAACGGTGCAGGCCAAGAGTCAGGAGGAAGTTGCGGGCTGGCTAAAGCCCTATCATACTAATAACACAAAGCATGTTTTTCTTTAGTTTCAGTTTAACTTTGGAGTTACAGCAGTTTACTGTTCTGTGGTACAATATTTTTCCCCTTAGTGTCACAGTCAGATTAATTCCTGAACTGCAGTGCAATGAAACTTTTGATTTAAGAGATTTGCTGAGGAAATCTAGATTGAAACTCAAGGTTTACCCAGCACATAAATCAAAGGTGGGATCACTTCAAAGATTCCTTCATCTACTTGGCACAGACTTGGTTCATTTAAAACCTCCTTTCTCATAATTGTACCCTTATTAAGATTTGAACATTTATAAAATGAGGAATGAGGTCTTACAGAGTTTGCTATAATCACTTCCCCTGAAAATAAAAGTCTATAGAGAAATAGTGAACACAGGAGAGGACAGGTCATCTCCCGTCTATGGATGGCTACTGATTTTATGGGGTCCTGTCTTAGAAGTAAGGCTCTGCAGTAAACTTGCTTCCTGGCTCTGCCATAGATTTCCTGTGTGAGACCAATTCAGTTAATCTCTTAGGGCAAAAGTCACCCCATCACACTTCAGGAACTTCGCTGAAGTGCCGAGATTAGGAGCCCATTTATCCTATGTTGTCTTTTTCATTTAAGCAAGCATAGCAAACCCTACCTGTTTTGATTTTCTATAGAGGAATCTTTTCACTGACTAACTTTAAAGAAGTACCCTTAATTTTTAAGATTTTTAAGTATGAGGTTTCTGTGTTTACATTTCACATTTCTAAAGCA
>NW_009258267.1:1839457-1897021 GCF_000687185.1 Egretta garzetta
TTCTAGTTTCTTTCTTCCCACCCTCTGCCTTCCTTTTAAATTTAGGTTTTAATCCTTCAAAGAAACCTATCAGTACTGGGTTTTATGAATTATCAGTATCCTCTTCACATAACGCTCACCATATCTACATGTACTAAATTGTAAGCTCCTTGGAGTAGGACTTTCCAACTGCTGTAAGGAAGGAGAATGTAAAAGAAGAGGGTCAGATATGACAAGTATCTTGTGGTTATGCCTGAACCCTCACACATACTTAATTGGAGGAACTAGAGAGTGTCAAAGGCCACAGACCTTAAATAACATTCATGTGTTTCCTTAGCCTGGCAAGAGCCTTTCCATCCCTGTAGCTGGTAACTAGCATTTCTGTGGCCAGCAGCAGGGCTGTGCTGGTGCTCGACTCCATGTGGTTTCTCCAGCATGGCTTAGCATCCTCAGTAAGGCACTCAAGGCAGCTATGGCACCTGGCATAGGGGAAAGAAGGCAACAAGGACAAGCAACAGCAGACGACAGTGCTCAAAAGGGAGCAGGTAAAACAAGGGAAAAGATGTTCCTTGACAATTAACCAGATGAAACATTTGCAACAAATTTCACGTAGACATCCAAGTTGTGTAACAGGCCTATGTGAAGAACCAGAATTAAAGTTCAGGCAGATTTAAATATCGGAGGGTAGATTTTATAGATGTCAATAAATCTTGGCACTAACTTGGAGTTACAAAAATAATTTTCTCTGATCTGACCAAGCCTCTTGTTTGCACTAGTAGAATAGTACAGGATCAACAGCTAGGAACTTGTGACTGGTAACAGAAGCAACCTGGGATTTGCTGACTGGGGAACGATCCTCACTTAAGCCAGAATTCTGCTTACAAAGTCCAGATAGTTTTAGCTCAATATTAATTGCAAGAAATATTTGGGAGGGAACTCAAGGGAAATTTATATAGAATGACGGGAAAGGTCTAAAGAATCTCAAGCCCTACTTCCAAGGGTATTTAAAAAAAAAAGGAGAAAACCTCCACATAAAATGATAACATTCCATATGTAAACAGTACGTGCAGAAAAGGGACTTTAATAAATGGGGTTTGATAAACATTTGACTGAAGTGCTATACACTATATGAAAGTTGTATAAATAAGTTGAGATGAAAGTCCTTTGAAATGCAATGAATCATTTAAAAAAAGGATTTGATATACAGAAGCAATATATAATCACATCATTAATTTTTCATACCTAACATTAAAAAAGCACACACACATTGCACATACAGTGAGATCTATCTAAGGGCTTGGTATATAAAGTTTTGACGTAGTCCTTCTATCCATTCCTAGTTGGGTTCGAGATTACAGGGCTGTAGCTGCTTACTGTGCTATTATTTCTTGTCAAGTCATGGTTTGGGTGACTGCTGATTTACTGTCTCCTAAAGATTTTATCCTCCTCATCCTCACTAGCTCACAAGACAACATCACCCACCCAACTGCAAGCAACCATCTCACTACAGGGTAGTAGGTAAACCCTGTAGATCCTGTTACAGACTTGCTGTTGCTGATTCCTATAAACTGGAAGATGAGAACAGCCTTAGCTCCTTCACAGATGACGGATGCAGATTAGCAGATCTAAACAATTAGTTAGGGTGAGGGAATGAGCCCTTAGACAATTAGAGCAGTTAAGCATCCTGCTGACAGCTGTGGTGACAGCAGACAGTAAAACTACACTTGATGAAATGAAAAAAACTCTCTGCCTTTTTGATTTACAGGCAAGTTTACTTATAGGCTTTAAGGTGTTTAACTACAGTGGTCACAAACCAGGCACTAATACCCTTCTATCTGCAATGAACATTGGGGGACCGGCGGGCGCAAGCAGTCCTGGTGGTGTTTGTCAGCTGCGGTTGTTTGAAAGAAGGCGGCAAATTTGTCAGGCGAAAGGAGGCAAACTGAGTGCTTGAGCGGTTACCGGCTCAAGGAAAAGAGAGATTTAATGCTGTAAGGTATGCGAGGATCAGAGATGTTTTGCGCTCCCTCCCACTCATATTTTTACATTAAAACCTGCCACTCGCAAGCTTTTGTTCCAAGTCGCACGGCAGCTGTTTGGTGAATGTGTTTTATGTATCCCTTAAGAACAAATGATCCCTTGTTTTTAACCCTTTGATTTGGGGAGTTTGTATATCCAGGTGTGCACTATTCCCTTTCCAGTCCCATTGTGCTACCATTACCCAGGAGAGAGGTTTCAAATATTTGTGGTCAGTTCCATGGAATTTGCTTTAACTGCCAACAAAAATTAATTTGTGCGAATTCTAGTGGGTTTTGTCTATGGGTTTTGTCTTAGAGTTGTTTTCTGGAGCCAGGGGAGGGAGGGGATGTTTTAAATGACCATGCCAAGCTGAGAGACAGATGTGAGTTTTCTTTGATCCAGGAGAGGATGTGCTGTCGAATGCTTCACAGTCTTCAGAAAACACTCGTCCATGATATCAAGGAGAAAAATGTATGTTGCTGTATACTTCTTCTCACTTGGATGTTAGAATTGCTGGATGCTAAAAACTAAATTTAAAGGTACTGCGTTGCTTCACAGGACATCTGGAAAAGGATAAAACAGGTAATCGCTATCAACTCTTAAAGAGTAATAAGAGCACAAAGCATGAGAATCAACCTGAATTCTTACATCAGGTGGGCAGGGAAATAGATGTCATATCTTCTAATACAGTTAGAACTCTAAATATTGTCCTAATGAGTTAGGACAGTATAGAATCATTCATTTCAGCAGTGACAGGCATCCACAGCTGGATAGCCAGTGACAACAGGACTTATCATTAGAGACATGCAATATTTCCCTGGTTTCATCTTTTATTGTAAATTGTCTCTTTTGTGCATGCCAGGCTTGAATGATGGCTTCAAAGTGAAACTTGGTTCCAACCCAAGCTTTTAGTTGTGTTTTACTTTGGCTTCGTTTACCTGTGACACTACAAAAGAAAGTGCACTGGGTGCAGATCTCTGCTGAATGCAAAACAGGGCTTCACCTGAACCAGGTCTACTTCCATGGATGAAAGTCCACTTCCATTGACATCAATAAGATGTCCTGGAAATTTCTGCAGCAGAAGATCTTGCCCTATTTGATTAGTTGTCAGTAAATGTTTGGGTTTTTATACACCTCAGTCTATAATTTCAGCAGAACTTCCCCCACTAGCGGAAGTAGCAATAGCCATCATCAGATTAAACTTTAGTGAGAGATTTCATTGTGTAAGATTCTGTTCAGAAACCAACTCTATCTTTTTATTTTTAATGGTTTTGTCTTAGGCAAGCCACCTGGATAATTCATTTATATGTTTGCATGGGGAAAACCATGTTTACACAATGTAGGCACGTTTTGATTTTTGCCTGGAAGATATAGATAAGTTTCATTGGATGGTTCTACACCAAAAAACTGTGGGCATAAGTGCAGGCATAGGAGAAATCATTTTCACTTTTACATGGAAACTACTGAGAATGGTTAAGGACTCTAAGGGAGAGACCATCAACAAAGCAATATTGTTATGAAATGCAGAAGGTAATAAGTAATTAGGTTAACTATTCACTTACCTGACGTTAGTGATACTTTACTAAGGAGCAAATGTGGAAGAAGAGTACAGTGATCATCTGAATGTATCGGGTCTGAAAATGCTTCAGATCAGTCTCCAGTGTGACACGCCAACCTCTGAAACTTGTGATCTTTCTCCAGCTAAAATAATGTGTGCTGAGCTCACTCTTCTTCCTACCTCTGCATCTGCTAGGAGTAAAGTAAACATTTTAGCTCTTATTGGTAGGACTTTACAGAGATCGTCGCTTTCTATGATGTTCTTGGTGGACAGGTAAGCTCTTCCACTTGGTAGGACAGTCTCTCACAGTATGGAAAGGACTATTTCCTGCAAGGAATTCTCCACAGGCAAATCAAGAAATGAGCCAAATCACCTCTTTTGCCCAGTTGACTAATAATCAGATAGGGAGGCAACTCACCTCCTTTTCATCTCAAAAGTGAGGATTAATTCCAGATTTGGATTTCAGATGAGGGCTTTCATTCAGTCCAGGAAACAAAGGAGAAAACAGATGTTCCCACGTAAAATCAGCATTTTTATTATAGCATAAAGTATACGTATGTGTACCCCATGACTACCTAGGGGCATTACAATAATAATTATCCATTAATGGTTTTCATTTGTAGACATTCAGAATACTTTACAAAAATAACTTTACTGAGCATTTTAGAGGACAGAACTGAGGCCTTGCCTTCCTCATCATTAAGAAAGGCGGGGATAAAATGTAGCTCTCCCAATCTGTGTAACAGTACTGCATATGGAAGTTCTGACAGCTTCCAGAGGTGAACAACTGTCCCAGCTATTCCATCCCAGACAGCAGATGACCATATGCATGACACACAGGGATCTTAAAACAGCTAGGGCTTCGCATTTCAAATAAGAGCTCTTCTAATGTACTGGCAGTCATCAAGGGGTATCACACGCAAAGCATGCAGCTAACATCATCTAATTACTTCTTGAGTAGGGTTTGGGCGGGTTTGGTTTTGTTTTTTTAAAAAAGAAGCTATGACCTACAACAAAGAGGTTTCACTGTGCCTGCAACCACACATGCCAGGTAGGACAGATTAAGGAGGAACTGGTAAGGACCTGGCATGGTCCCCTCAGGGGAACTCTGATCAACTGGTGATGTGGAGAGCGAGGCAGAAAGCAGATCATTGCAGGACAGTTTGAGTCCAACCCTGTTCACATTTTTTTTGCTTGTTGTTGTTCACGCTGCCAGGAAAGTAATTTGGTTCAGTGTCTCAAAGCCAGCTGGCACAAAGGCTTTTGGATAGCACAGTGACAGACACAGCGCAAGAAACTGGACATTACCTGAAAAGCAACTCTTCCGTAGGGTGCTGCGGGTCCAGCACTGGGGCCAGCAGGAGACTTGCTAGTTCATAATGTTCACTGCTAGCATTGATTTTCCTTGTGCCTGCTCATGTTTTCTCCTAAATATGCCTCTCCTCTCCTCTGAAGCCCTCAGCTGATAACAACTCTTAGGCCTTACTTTCTATCTGATGGCTCCAGACTGCTGTCTGTCTACCCACCAAGAGCAGAGGGGACATCTTCCTCCCACCTTCCCTTTCTCCCTTCTTTCCTTGTCACCCATTTTTTCTGACCCTCTGCAGGCTGCTGGTGGGAGAACGGGACAAGATCTCTTTTGGAGAGATGCTGCCCAGCCTTAAACCAAGCCCAAATTTAATTGTTTTCTTGTTTCTCGTATGTCATCATTGTAATTCTGGACTCCACTGTTGTGGAAAGCTCTTAGTTTTATTGTCCTTTTTAATTATGAAATCCTTTCCTCAGTAATTCACTGTGACTCGGTAACTGACTCCACATGGTTACGACGTGACTGTCCTGATTGAATTACTGGAAGTACAGAGCCAGCTGAGCTGCACGCATGCGAGGCACGGCGTAGCACAAAGCTCCCTTCAGTGGGCGCCCCAGCATCACCGAGGTGGGGACCGGGGCTCCTTCCCCTCCCTGGCCCCTTTGCCACTGGGAAGAGCTGGTTGTGTCGCTTTGACCACCCCAGCAGTGACCCCTCCATGGCCCTTTCCCTCGCTGATGCTAATGAACCTATGGTGGTGGCAACTGCCAGTGGGTCCAGTGTGCCAAGGAGGGAGTGCGAGCACACACTGAGCCAAAGGCAATGTTGATTCTGTGCAGATACCAATACCCTGTGATTTGGGCACGTCTTGGTACCAGATGAACACAGGCTCATCACTGGGTTGCATTTGCTACCCACAAATGAAGGTGCAGGACAAGGCATGCAATGCCCACCCTGGCACCAAGGACGGTCTGGGAGTCGTGATATTTCTACCACGGATCCACGTCCGGCTTCCCGTCTTCAAAGGAAGAAGGGGGTGATGTGCCTAGCAGGGGTTCCCAAGCTGTGGGTGGTTTCCTTTAATTTAGGAAAGCATCTGATACAGCGTGTCACGAAACGTCACGTTTATTTAATTCTTTTTTCGTTTGGATGTGATTACTGTCACGTGGAATGGAAACTGAGTGATGCGCCATGAGCAAAAAAATATTGGAGGATGGTTTAAATCAGCTTGTACTGAATTAGGGCAGGGAGAAGAAATGTTCAATGTAGGTCTGAGCAAATTAGGATTATTTAACCTTTTTGTCAATGAGTAAAAAGGAGGAGGTGAAGTTAAGCAGGCCATTAGCCTATAGTACATTGATAGTCATAACTGCCTTTGGTTTTTTGCCCCAGTGAGCACTAGTGAGAACAAAGGATTTATTAGGAGAACACGGAAACGGAATTCAGAGAATTAAATATGTATACAATTTAGTTAAGGAACTTTTAACATAGGTCCTAGCAAGCTAAGGATACTACAATGCTAGATGAAGTGAGAAGTACTCTTGGAGAAGAGCATGGACACAAGACTAGGACCATTACAGAGAAGATGCACAGATGGAAAGGTGAACTGGGGCAGTGAGTTTGCCTGAAGAAGGCTGAAAAAGGAAAAAGGGGCAACTGAATAACCAGAGGGAAAGATATTGCAAGAGTGACATCCACGGATGTCCCAAAATGAACACACCACAAGCAGATTCAATAAAAATTACTCTCTCTCGTGTTTAAGATCTAAAGCAAGATGGGAAACCTTTTTTTTATGATGTTTAAAAACTGAAGAGAGGTTGTCTTTTGTTGTTGCTGTTGTTGAAATTCCATGAACTATTTTCATAAGGAACCTAACACAAAGATAAAGGGAGCAGTCACAAATTTATCATGTAGACCGCTTTGCAGCTGCATAGGGACAGAACACGGTGCACAAAGCAGGTCTTTCCTACTCCAAAGCCTGCAAGCCTGCTTCTAGCTTGGGTCTGAACTGGAATATTTTGAGGGGAGAATAAAAACCAAACCACATGCAAATAGAAAAATGAAAAAGGCAGAGTGCAGTGGGAAGGGAGAGAGGGAACAACTCATGCAGTTCATACAAAGTTTTTGGTCAATGTTCAACCAAACCACAATGGAAAATGAAGGCACTGTATCAATAGCCTTTCAAAAGGATTTCAGTAGAATCTTTTCAGCTTTCGGATGCTGTGCTCATGTTGATCTCCTCCCTCACTTTTTGTTTCACCTTTCTTTAAAAGAGAATCGTCAGTATTTATGGAGATGGGGCATATGGCTCAGTATTTTGACAAGCAAGTCCCTTGCTGCCTGCAATGGGAAAGCACCAGTAGAGCGACATTTGGGAGAGCAGGATATTTACTTCTGGCTGCAGTTACAAAGATGAAAATGCCTGGTGAACACATGCCTTAGGCTGCCACCGCATGGTAAGAGCAGGGAATGCGTGCGAGTTATCTGGTTTATCCGCAGTTTCCCTAACATTGTGATATGCCCAGAGAATTTACTAAAAGTGACTTTCTTTTCAAATCTAACTTGAGAAAAAAATCTGTGAGCCACTGGATTGTCTTATTAGCTATAAAGTTATCTCTCGCAGAACCTCTTTATACCATTTCTTTGTTTCATTTTTTTGGGTGGTAAGATCTTGTTAGACCAAGCTAGTAAAAAGAACCAAAGCAGAAACTACTTCATAAAATGATTTTGCAGATTCGTTTGGTTGCCCTGCCCTAGTGTTATGACTTTCATCTGCTGGTCTAAGTCCCAGTTGATGTTTCTCAGCCTGTATGAAGATACTAGAAAATAAAGGGTAATATTCAACACTATCATGATTTTTCCTTTTGTAAATGACACTGTGCAAGCAAAAAGGAGACCTCTTCAAGATGCTAACATTTCAATTTTTAGTGTAGATTTTCTATAGAAATATTTGTATGAGAAAACACTTGCCACTGGGTCTCTAGAAGTGTCATTTAAAATAGTAAAAAACCCTTTAAACCTATTTAGACGTTAAGTGAAGATTTTTTTTCCCCTTGGATGCACAGGGTTGCTAAACTCCCAGCTGTAAAGAGTGTCCCAGTGCCTGGACTGAAACATGTGAGACATTTGAAAAGTTTCATGATTTTCAGTGGCCGTTTAATGCTTGGTAACAGGAATCAAGAGCTTAATTTTACACATAATCTTAAAACAAGCCCCTGCCGTGGTTCAGTTTCCCCACTGCTCTCAGTGCCTCCCTTGGCAGCTCCCAGCTCCCATCCCATCTCTGTGGGTGTAAGTGCAGGAAAATCTCCCTCTGGCTCCAAGCAAGTCACAGACCAACACTAGCAGGGGAGAATATGGGGGGTTTTTTAATATCATTGCATGATGAACTTCAGTTAAGTGCACGGGTTTGAACTGTGCTTTTTTACAGCGATATAAATGCAAACAACTCCAGGGAAAACAGTATTTGACTTGACACCTGATCTCCATTAGTCTAAAAGCTGTTCCTCAGCTCATTTATACCAGTATAACTGTAAGAGTAAATACTCTTATGTGGTGGAGATGTTTTCTTTAAAAATGAATGAACGAGATATGTTTTAGGACATACAACATGGTATGTTTTAGAGGAAAAGAGTAAATCACTCTTGTATATCCAACCATTTAAAATACGTTATGTTAGACTTTTCACCATTGCAACATAATTGTTTATAAGCAACGTTCTTATTGTTAATATCAGTTTCAAAAACATCTGATTTTGATGCCCCAGACGCAAAGAATATTTCCATCCCCTTTTGCTGCTTTTTCTTCATCAAGTACATTGCAAAATAATGCCGTTACCGACAGAGAGAGAGCTTTTTCCAAGCCGCCCCTCCAGCCTATATGCCTGTGCCTATAAACAGCCATTTAAATAGGATTCCCCACACATATCCTTCTTATAGACCACGAAGTCTCATTCGGAGTTTTAACAGAACGTCATGTGAATAATATGTATTTGGGGAGTTTTAAAAGCCAAGCTCTGACCCGACATGCAAGGAGCTGTTGCAGGGCGCACACCCAGGCGCTTTACATCTCAGCGCTTTTCAGCTGCTCCCAGCGCTGAGCTTGTCACACGTTAAAATCCACAAGCAGCTTTGATGGAAAAAATACTGGAAAGAGCGTGTTCGACTCAAGGTGTTTCTAAACATTAAAAAGCTGTCATTTTTACTTTGTTCTTTTCCACTAATCTGCATTTAGCACTGGCCTGAACTGTTTGCCATTAAAAATCACAGCCTAGAGAAAGAGCTAATGAAAGCTAAAAAAAAAAGCTAATGAAAGTTAAAAAAAATAAAGAGATAGATAGTAACCCTGCCGTACCTCTGCTTCAATATTGTGTTTTCAAAGCTAAGCAAAATAACAAACAAGTGAACAAAGACATAAAACTAAATCCAAGAACTTTCTTGTCTCATTTCAATCCAGAATAAAATTTTAATATGGAATTAAAGTAATGAAAATCCCGATGACTCCTTGCCCCCAGATCTCATGACATTCAGATCAAGGTGCTCTGTGCCTGCCGACTCCACAGAGCAGTGAAAGGGAAAAATAAAACGCCTCCTCCTAAAGGTAAGCAAAGAGGCATGGCTGCCCAAACACTTGAACAGCTTTTCCCTCATATAAAAATGAAGCGTTTCTTTTCATCTTCTCACTTTCAGAAAACTGAGCGAGCGCGGAAGTAACAGGAGCTCCAAGGGTAAAAAGAGCCACATCCACTTCCAACACACGGTGTTTGAACAGACCATTCGAATGATGTTTTAAATTAAAACCACAGAACAAAAACGATAGCATCTTAGATATTAAGGGCCATATTGCACTTTCTTCTTTGGAAGTGGGAGAAGCAACAGCTAAGCACACCCCCAACAAATACCGGTGAGGGACGGCACTCCGTAAGTGCTTCACCCCCCTCCAGCTCTGTGCCAAAAGTACCTGAAGCCCCAAAGCCTCTGAGCACCGCACAGCAGTGCCCATCTCGGCAGCTATAAATGCTTAGCATGCTTTAGGCTGCAGGAAATATGCCTTAACCCTTCCACAGCTATGATTTCACGGCACCAGCAGGAAAGCCCAGTGGCAAAGTAGCTAATGCTACGGTCACGCTCTTCACAGAGCAGGGACGTGTAAGCAGAAAAGGCAACCAGTCTCGGAGGGTCTGTCAATGCCCAAAATGCCGAAAGTCACATCCGGCTTCCCCCTGCCTCGGGACACCACACGCTGGCGGTGGCGGGCGGGCTCTGTGCACCTGAGGTGGTTTTCTGCAAAAAGATGATGCAGGGCTGTTCAAACCAAAACTGAAAGGGGATCGGTTACTGTCACGGTTCCTTACCATAACACAACTGATCCTGCATGAATTCATTATCCTGCTTTTAGTGCTCAAAGAATAAAAAAGGGGATTTCCAGAAACGGGAAAGAAATGTGAAATATTGGTATGTCACATGATGAATTTCTCTCCTGATGAGGAAGTCTACCTACTGCAATTTACCTTCTGTCTGGGACACATTATCTCTGCACAGAGGAGCAGTCCAAGACTTAAGCAGTTCTTAAAACTTCCAAAAATCTGATTAAGAGGGAGTTAAGGAGTTTATAGGTCTTGTGGGGCTTTGCTACACATGGCTGAATTTTAAGTTCATAGTGGCCTCAAGACAGAAAGTCCAGCTGCATTTTAGATCTTTTTAAATGATTTTGTTTTCCACCCTTTCTTCAACAACAAGTCTTGGAATAATGAGATGAAAAGGCCGTTCTGTATTAGCATTTTTCATACCCCTCTCTGCATAGTGCATGTTACATGTCTAGCACTTGGCACACCAGGTTATTATTTTGCTCTTTTTCCTGTTAAAAAACTATGTGGGTTTTGATTGTTTGTCTCCCTGAAAAGAAATAATGTGTAGAAGGTTAGCTTGATTAAGCAAAATTACAGTTCTAGTCCCATTTCAACAGTCCACCATCCTCCCTTCCCTTGCTTCCCTTGACAAACCTTTTCTTTTAAACCGTACTTCATCAGTATCAGACTTCTGCAAGCATCTGGGGTGGGAAGCAGGAAAAATTGCATCTAGCTCCTATTCACAAATCAACGTAAGTTTCACTGCTAGTTTGCTTGAAACTAAAAGAGATTTTAGAAGGCATTTTTAATGTTGCATTTCATATGCTTCAGAGTACGTTTTGTCCAGTCAGTCTTGCCTCTACTACATGATACAGATACAGCTGAGATATTACCTGATGGCAGATATGCACTGAAATGATGTAAAAAGAAAATAAGTGGGAAGAGATCTTTCTGAAAACTCTTCATATTATATAAAGTATGAATTACAAAAATTATGTAAGATATCTGAGTTCTGAAGTTGGGTGCATAGATTTGGAAAAAAAAACACCCAAAGCAAGACTGAAAAAATAAAGAAGCTGTTTAAAATAAATCTGATCTAGATTTTAATGCAAAAACGGAGGCTTAACTAAACAGAACTCTCCTGTCTCAAAAGAACTCTGAATTCGGCTTAAGGTTTATTATCGCCAGCTTCCTGTCCAGGGATTTACAAAACCAGCTCTAGTTGTTTATATGGTAAACAGCATTTGAAAGCAACAAAAGTGAGCTGTATCAGGCTTTTTCTTTCTTTTTTTTTTTCCCCTTAAATGTGAAGTTGCATATCTTTCTTACCCTTGCAGTGTCGGGTTTGATGAAGTGTGAGCTATGAACTGCTGTGTGAAATAATTTCATGCTTGTTTCTTGGACTCCTTCATGTTCAACCAGTGTTAATTTATGAAACCACATGATCAAGTGTTAAAAAACACTCTAATATTGATGGGAGAAAAATTTTGCATTTAAATGACAATTTTTGCCCTATAATCTTCGTACAGGATTTGAGCCCAGCTCTTTGTGCTTGTAGCCAGTTTAAAATTTCAAAGTTACAGCCACTGTCCGTGAGGCACTCTGGGTTCGCTGCTCTGAAGCCCCCCCACGTACTAGCACCACCACCACTGCTCTTGAAGACTTGTACAGATGCCTCGAGGCATCTTTCAGCAACAGTATCAGATTTGCTTATAGTGTTGAAGTAAATGTTTTCATGGTCTGTCACCTTGATTTTATTAAAGGTGTTGGGCTAGGCTATTATCCAGTGCTGGAAAAGTCCCCTATAGAGGCTTTGTATTAGGCTGAGAATTTAGAATGGCCAAGCATTTTCAGCCCATAATAAAGTTTTCTTTGTGTGGTACGAGGGAGAGCACTTTCACAATTACTCTAAATGAGAAAGATGCTCTGCAGGTACTTCAGGCTCTAGAGTTTTACAGTTTGTGGCTCTGTGCCTTAGATTTCAGCACCCCTTTTCGCAGAGACTTGACCTTGCTTTCCCAGAGTTTTTCTTTTTCCTGCTGATTGTGAGCCTGGATTAAATGCGTGGCATCATCAAAGCGTTATTTTCATAAACAGCCTGATTAATCATTGCTTTAAAGAGAACAATTTGAGCTTATTCTATAGCTTCAATACGCAGTTGTTTTGGTTTTGCTTTGTTTTAACCACAGGAACTTAAATAAGAATAACTTGAGATCAAAGATTTCCTAAGAGCTGTAGGAAACATAATGCGTGTGCAGGTATCTTGCTCTGCTCTGGAATTCATGGACTTTGTTGAAAGGATGCTGGGGTGGTATTTTCCAAAGGGTGCAGAACATCTTCATGAGAATCAGAGATTTTTACTGTGGCAAATTCTGAGGTGTGGAGTTAAACGCAACATTTCATTAAAACGGAGACGTTCTTGTGTACCAACGTAAGGAGTTCAGTTGTCTGCTGTTTATACAGCAAAGGCGAGGCGAGTGTGTGCAACGGGACCCACATGCAAAGCAGAGGGATTGTGTGTGGTCCGAGTGGACTTTTTTTGTCATCCTGTTTGGGAACCAGTTCAGGATCTGTTTCTGTTGGCAGTTTCCTCCTGTTGTGAATATATTAGTGCATTTCTCAAGGCCTCTGTGCAGCTGAAAGGCTAGTAACTTAAGCCTGGAGTATGACAGACAATCATCTTCCATCAGTTCAGACATGGGTGATGGGATGAAAAAGAAGAGATTACATCTCTGAAAACAAAGGAACTCATGCAGGCCAAGACCAGCCAGTAGGCTGTAATCTATGTGTTACCATAAATGTACAAAAATGCCTTATCTCTGGTTTTACAAAGTTGTGCGAGAGCGGTTGCAGCTCTTGGGCGCACCAGCCAGCCCTAAGTGGTGGCTCAGAAAAATGACAAGACTAAAAGAAGCAGTTCAAGGGAATGAAAAAATGCACCTCGTAAAATTCCAGATAGAAAAAAAAATCTCTGACTGTCGTTGCTTAACAAGTTATTTTAAACATTTCATTTCACATTAAAAAGAGGTTTATGCAAGATGTGAGACTTTGAAACACCCAGCCAGTAGAAACACGCAGCATTGCATTCAAATACCCCATTTGCTGCCCATGCCAATGGATTATGAAGGTTTAAGACTTATGTTAATTCTTCAATGAGCAAAAGTCAAGTGCCAGTTCCTTAATGCAAACCACATTGCAATGTAAATGTGCCACAAACCTCTCCCTCTGTTCACATCTGCAAATATTATTTCATACGGGGTGGGGGGGAAGAAAGCAACTCACACTGAATTTCCACCCAGGAGGAGGGTGCTCTGCCTATCTCTTCTGTTAGCAGTTTACTCAGCATCCCCAGGTTTGGGGGAATCATTTCCTAGCAAACTCAGGGATGGTGTCTCACGGGTGCATGCTCAGTGCTGCCCCAAGAAGCACCTTCCCTGTCTCTTGGTAGATGTCATCCCTCTGCTTCTCCTACTCCCTTTTTTTTTTCTTTTCTTTCCAGATTTCCAGATTCAGGACTGAAAATGAAGCGTAAATCTTACTGCCTAATAACCACGGCAGTTACTTCAATAAAATGTTACTTAAAAGTCAATGGACTGCACATGTTAAAGACATTAGAGCTGTTAACAGACCATTGTAAAGTAAGCAGAATCTTTAATAACCTGCACGTAACGTGTAGCCCCGTGATTTTCAGCGCAGGGCAGGCTGCGAGCCCAGGCTCTCTGTGCTGGGGCTCCCAGCAGAAACCACTCCTGCATTCCTGGCTCCAACGGCAAAACACAGCTAGAGATGGTGATAAACACCCAGGCCCCCGGGCCGCCTTTGAGCACAGCCCAAAACCTTATTTCTCCGAGCGCAAGTGGAGGGCTGGGATGGCTGGAGGGGTCCTTGTGTTCAAGGGGCAACAGAGGGTTCCTGACCCTCTTTTAGAGCTCATCCTCAAGCGCAGGTGTGGGAAAGAGAGAACTGATCCTTCCTGAAGGCAACATAATCCTGACGTTGCAACGCTTTGTAGGGGCTCTCCAGGAGAAACCTTGCCCAGGAATTGATCTGGGGCAGGTAGCAGCAAAATGCTGCCCAGACCAGGGAGGGAGGCAGTTCCTGCTCCTTTCATAGAATCATAGAATCATAGAATCATAGAATCATAGAATCATAGAATGTTTTGGGTTGGAAGGGACCCCTAGAGGTCATCTAGTCCAACCCCCTTGCAGTGAGCAGGGACACTGCTAACTAGCTCAGGTTGCTCAGAGCCCCGTCCAACCTGGCCTTGAATGTTTCCAGGGATGGGGCCTCCACCACCTCTCTGTGCAACCTGCCCCACTTCCATCTCCCCCACAGCAGCCGGAAGTGCCCTTAAAGGCTGGCAGAGGAAACATCCTTTGAGTCAGCACCTCACATCCTTGCCTCCAAAGCCAGCGGGGAATGTGCATGCTCACAGACCAGCTAAGCCTTGGATGTGCTAGTCTTCACTATTTTATCTGTCTTCTCCCCTTTTTTATTTTCAGACAAAGAGTCTTCACACCCCCCACCCTGCCAAAAAAAGACTGAAGCTGGAAAAGATAGCAAATGATCGCAATTGCAATTTTTTTTTTAAATGTGCTTAAGTGGAAACATTTATAAATAAGCCGGAGGAGGATTTATGCATCAGTCTGGGATGATCTGCATGTGTGAGCATGAGGCACGCAGCCAAATTTACACAAGCCAGAACATCTGCCTCCCCCCATCTCCCCACGCGTGTGTACACACATGCCCTTACCAGTATAAAATGGATGTACTGGCCTCGTGATTTACACCAGCACCTTCTTTGGCCCTTTCCAGATGCACATCAGCATTATCGAAATGATGAAACTGAATGTGTCTAAGCTGTCTTCTCCAACAGCCTTTGAAGGATGAGACAAATATTTTGCTTTTCTTTTCAAATGAGTGTCTAATTACCAAGGTTGCTGTTCTTAGCGCACAGAAATAAGAATACAAGAGATCTCTTGGGCCACCGCAGCAGGACAGTGTCTCCAGCAAATTACTTTGCTCACTGCCATCTCTTGTTCAAGTACTCTCCAAGCAGAAGCTCCATAGATTTCATAGTTGGGAAACTGCCCTTATTTTCCACCTCAAGGTTTCCCAGTCAAATTTTGGCCCCTTGTCCCACCCAAAGCACTGCAATGTACCTCCAGTTCTGTTATCATCTTGTCACGTCTTCCAAACCACCTTGTCTGATCCCGTAATTCAGGTGTAAGCACGGGTGACCTACCATCACGTCTCAACCTTACCTCAATCTCTTTCGCTGCTCTCCTCTGATGCTTTCAATATGCAGCATGTTCGTTCAACAGGAGACCTAGAAATGCACACAAGAGATCAGGGTGCAGTTCCAAGGAGAGTACGAGGTCTCTCCGTATATAAAATACAACACCAGCTTTCACATGAGCTGACTTTGCTGCCTGACTGTACTGGAAGTGCCATTTTAGTTAGTTCATTCTCAAGTGTTTTTCAGCCAGCATGTGTCTAGAGACATCTAGAGAGCTAAGACAGCCCTCCCCGCCTCTTTTTGGGCTTCTCCTTCACCGCTACCTAACACAGCACCCATGCCAGGGGTCTTGGGACCAGCCATGGTCCTCTGCAACTCCCTTACCTGCACCATGGCTGCGTCCAGCCCTGCGTAGTATTAACACTTTCCAGGTTTCTCCCTTTCCAGATGATGTTGTTTTAAAGCAAAGAACTGTAAATATTTTTGAATTCTTTCATGAATATTTGGAAAGCTGTCTCTCCTATCCCAGGCAATTCAGAACTAATTTTGAGGCAAGGTTTTATAAAACCCTACATCAAATGCTTGAGTATTTACTATTTGTTATTTATTTTGCCAAATGTCTCAAATGCATCTATAGGCGACAGGCCAGTGCTCTGATGTATAAGCCAAATACCATAAAGCTGTCTCCATGCAATTTAGAGAACTCTTTGATTATGCACGCTTTGGCTATATTTTTTACTAAATAATGATCTGGGTAGTTAAATTGCTCTAAAAGGTTCAGTATTTGTTGGTTTTAAGTACCTCAAGAGTCAATCCAGTAATTTTTCATGCTTACTTCTCCAGGCTCTGTGATCTGTAAGTGATGGTTACTGATTTATATCTCTTTCTCCTGTCCTCCATCTCCCTCAAAGATTCTTCTTTGCCTTGATTTTCATAAAAACACACTTGTATAAAGACAAGTGGAAGAGTTGAGAGCTCTAAATATTTTTTATCCTCTCGGAAGAATAGACTTCATGTCTTTCTGCATTTGTATTTGTGCATATGATGTATGTGTATACATGCATTTATGCATACTTATGAACTGTAGTGCTCTAATTCTGACTGAGGTGTCTGGGTCTTATAGCAAAACCAGTAAAAGAGTAATTTATAATAATTCATCAATAGCATGCCATGGATATCACCAATAATTCTGACAATAATTCTGATATCTGTTTCTTCCACATTTTGCCTGTCTTTTGTTGAACTTTCTCTAGCCCTTTTATGTGAGTTCAGAATTTACAAGGGAATATGGGAGCAATTTTTTTTTAATTAAGTAAAAGCCTATATTTAATGTAGATTAATTAAAGTGCATTAATCGCTGCATGGAGAAGGGATTAATATTGCTCTAACTTATTTAGTTGGATTCACTTTCTGACATGTAAGGTCACTTTATTTCCCATAATATCTTATCAGCGTGGGATGTGTTTTCATGTCACCCGAAGGGTAAGCAACAGCAGGACTGTCCCCACCTCAACAGCAGCTTCTCCATCAGCTATAATAGCAGTTGGAGAAAGAGGACCACTTTGATTAGCAACTTGTGAGCAAATTTTCTCTGTGACCAGCTCTGTTCAGTGGGTGGAATAAAATCTGAGGGAGGATTACAGTAAGGCAGTGCAGGAAGAGATGCAGGCCCATCACACCCACAGAGTTAGGCTGGACCAGCTGATGGGGTTGGAGCAGGAAGACCTGATAGCCCCTGCAAAAACCATCTTTTGTCCAGGCAGGGTAATTGTCTCAAGCTAAAACTGGCACCACACAGGTAGTTCTGAATGACTCTTTCCAGCATTAATAGGGTATAAAGGGTTTTCTGCCCCCTATCACTCCTGATAAAGGAGAGTTAGCTATAATTATATGTGTTGTTGCTTGGGATTTTAAGCAGAGGTGTAGTTCCAAAACTTTCTTCACAGTATATGGAATATTTCATGGAAATGTCAAAAATATTACATGAGGATTTCAGGGTACATATTATGAAACTTACGTTTCATATATATATAAAGGATACTGCAACATACAACATTCCTTAAGAATGGTAACTGCACTCCCCTGTCTGGAAAATTGTTTTTAGATTGTAGTACTTGTATTTCACAGATTTTATTAAACATACCATAATCATCTGGGAGCAAAACCAGACTTTCTAGTCAAAAATGTGTAAACAGCCACCAAAACTCCCTTCACTGCCTGCAAACATGAAACAATCCAAATATTTGACCCAATAGCAATGGGCAGCTGAGAGTCCAAAACAAAGGGTGCAGCAATAGGAGCATTATCGGCAATTTCAAGAGCACATCTTTTCCCAAGAGCACTGATGCAAAAACACTTGCAGGAGGAACAGATAGCTGGAGGCAGCAAAATATCCCTAATCCTGCTATTAATCCCACTGTGTCAGATCCTTGAGAAGCCAGGTCTACTGGGACATGGACTGTATGGTGATGGCCACTGCCCACTGGGCCACCATCCCAACTACCACCCCTTTCATGAGAGCTTATTCTTCCATCTGCACTTCTTCTCCTGCACCCTGCTGCAAGGCAGGCATGAACCCCACCATGCCCCTACTGCCTTGCATGAGGTCCATGTACTTGGGCTGGCTGTTTCTGACTGGATTTCTGCCTGGTCTGGACTGCAGTAACCAGTGGACTTTCTCAGCTTCTTTATCAGATTTGCCAGGATCCAGTAAAGATGTGACAGGCATCTTTATTCCAGTTCATACTCTGGACTTCAAGAAAAGCAACAAGTGATTATTGTTCACTTCCCACAGCATCAAGGAAGAAGCATTTTCTTTTTGCACTTTGAGATGCCAAGCCCTCCTTCTGGTAACTGGGATACCTTGGAGGTAACAGACAGGTTTTTGGTCAGGCTGGATTTGCTGTCCCAGTGTATGTCGCAGAGTCGTTCTTTGGTGGACAGTATTTTTAGACAGCTTTGAGAGTCTGTGACTAGCACAGAATTTAATGTTGGCAGATGGATAGCAGATCCACACAAAGAGACACAGAAAGTACTTGAGTTTACAAAGGCAAACAAGGCCCAGAAAGAGAAGCAGTAATGTTATTTGTCAGTATTGCTGGCCATGAAGAGTCAAGGTCTAGAAGGGCATAACTCTCTCTTGAAGAAAGCCTAAGTTGCCTCCACCATCCTCTTAGAATTTTCAGCAAGTATTTTCTGTAGCTTTAACACCATTTTATCACTCAGGCTGACATGCAAAGTCTTCTCTAAAACAGTTTTGCAACGAGTATTATTCCATAGGTTCACAAGAAAAATGTTCTTTTGACTGTCTTTCTTATTACTTTGGTGTACTCTCATGATTATACAAACTTTGTCTATTTATCGCTTCCCAAAAGAGCTTACTGAGAAAGTGAGATCTATCTCCTGCAATGCCAGGATAGAGCATTCTCTGCAGCATTTTATTTTATGGCACATTGCCTGTGAAAAATACTGCCTAGCACATTAAGGAAAACCTACACTCCCAAGCAGGGCGTTGATCTAGCTATGAGGTGAAAACAATTGGATGGTGCCTGCTTGTCAAATTAGTCCACTAAAAGTACTCTCATGTTTACTATCAGACACTACTGTGAAAGCAGGTGGTGTAAAAAGCTGTGCATGGCTTTTGAGTGCACAAAAAAGGAGGAGGGGGCTGGAAGGGAGAAGTTGGGATGGTTTGAGCCATGCTGAGGTAGGACAATCTGGTCAAGCTCAACATAATGTAGCTTCTCTCCAAAACCATCAAAGTCTCTCTTTTGAGCCTCTTTCTGCCCAGGACATGCTCATAAACGGTGGTAGAAGGGATGAACTCAGTACTGTGTCCAGTACTGGGCTACCCGGTTCAAGAAAGATGAGGAACTCCTAGAGAGAGTTCAGAGAGGTCAGAGGAGAACAACAAGGATGATAAGGGGACTGGAGCATCTTCCCTATGAGGAAAGGCTGAGAGAGTTGGGCTTGTTCAGCCTGAAGAAAAGAAGGCTGAGAGGGGACCTCATCAACACATACAAATATCTTAAGGGTGGAAGTCATGAGGACGGAGCCAGACTCTTTTCCGTGGTGCCCAGCGACAGGACAAGGGGCAATGGGCACAAACTGAAACATAAGAGGTTTCAGTTGAATATGAAGAAAAATGTCTTTACTTTGAGGGTGACAGAGCACTGGAACAGGCTGCCCAGGGGGGTTGTGGAGTCTCCTTCTCTGGAGATATTCAAAGCCCACCTGGATGATGTCCTGTGTAACCTGCTCTGGGTGAACCTGCTTTAGCAGGAGGGTTGGACTAGATGATCTCCTGAGGTCCCTTCCAACCCTTGCCATTCTGTGATTTTGTGAAAGTTCCTACTTTGCATCTTTACAAAATTGCTGTGACCCACAGAACAGACCGAATGCCAGCTGTTTCCCTGGGTATTTAACATTACTTACTAATAAAAGGATTAAGTTTAATACATTAGGGGATAATTTAATAGGGGGATAAATACTGGCTTCTCCCAAGAATTGCCACTCTAGCAGCCTCATGGGCTGTGCTGCTGCACTGGAAGTAGACTCTGGCTTGCAGGGAAGAGTTTTAATGTCTGTGGTTACGGTGACCTCCCATGGGACCTACAGCCATGGTCTTGGAGACCAGCTGAAGACCACCCGCACCATCTTGGTTCTCATGCTCACCTAAAGCAACCTAAAGTGCAACCAACTGAGAGCGCTGGGAGGAGGTTTCAGCCTCTCCCAAGGCAGCACCAAGGCATGCAGATGCCACCTCCACCCCAGCAGTACATATCCAGCATTGCCCCAGTATGTCAGCATCTGTCCCACAGGATGGCACAATGTGTATCTCCCTTCAAAGCATTATGCCAGGGTCCCTGTGTGCCCAGAGAGCTGCCCCATCCTCTCACCCCATGGGCCAGCACACTGCCAGGGCACAGACCTCCTGCCAGGCAGCCAAACACCATGGCAGGTTCTCATAGAAGAAATAATACACAGACAGCCACCACCAAAAAATATTTGAATGCAAGAGTGCTATTACCTGCACAAACATTTGCTGCTTGCCCGATGTCATGTTATTTCATGGAAAATATTCCCTCTTTAATTTGTTGACTTATGTAGGTAAATAAGACTACCCACCTGTGGTGAAACAGAGACTTATCAACTTGTAACATTTATTATAAATTAATTTAAAGGGCTAAGGTAACCTTTTATTGGCCAGCTCCATGTTCACTGGTGGCCATCTGCATCATTTTCTTCCCTTCTCCCTTGAGTTTGCAGTCTGTGTGAAAGGACGATATGTTTGATTTTGATGGTTTTCATTTTCTGTTCCAAGCAGTACTTCACTCTGAGTTGGCTCTTTTTTTTTTTTTTTTTTTTTTCCCCTTGCCATTCCACCACTAAACCACGTCCCTAAGCAATTAACCTGCCACTCCTACTTAAATGTGGATCTGTGGGAAGTGTCTTGCACTCTTCAGGATAGCTGCCACCTTCAGTTTGATTTTCCTGGCAAAGCCAAGAAACTGTAATTGTTTTTTTCCCCTGGGCTATTGATTCATGAGGATATGCCCCTTATTCTGCAGTTTTAAGCCACAATTCTTTAATTTTCTTTTAAATTTCCAATAAGCCTCTCCTTATTCCTTTTTTATTTTTGCCCATCTGTTATACATGCCATTGCTAGCCCACTGGGCTTTCATGGTCCTTTTGAATCAATGTTATATGGTCTTAAATACATTTCCCTTCTCTACTTTCTACAGAACTTTCTTTTTTTCTGATACATTGCTTTATCATTCCACTTTTTTTTTGCCCCTGTCCTCCTTGTTTCTGAGTCTCCTGTCATGTGCATCTTTTGGCTTTCCTAGTGGTTTTGGTGGCCTTTCAAAACTCTCCCAGTACTTTTTCTAAATGGAAAACACCTTCCATTTCTTGTGCACATGGAGATCTGGTAAGGTTCTTCCTGGGACAGGAGTGTCACACATGGTTTGTACCCCATTGACATAAGAAACTGTTTTTTCCAGCAGGATAGCTCCTTACTGGAAGTGTTTGGCCAGGCCACTGAGATATCTTAACAAGGTCACAGCCTATTACCTCCTATTCCCTGCTCCCTAGTACCTGACCCATCCTTTTTGCTGACCCCACTGCAGCCCTAACAGGTAGGGATGGACAGGACTCAGGTTTCTACAATGCAATTATTTATACAAGCTCATTACTGCCACTTGGAGAAATCCCACAGCTGTCCCAAGGTAATCTTTGATTGCCTGAGACCTGACTGACCAGCGCCATACAATTTCTGCAGCTCGCTGGTTCTCCTGAGTCCCCTACGGCCTCTGATTCGGTCTACAATTTTTAAATTTCTCTGTTGCATGTAGTAAAGTTAAAAGACTTAATAAATCTTCTCACAGCTCCTAAAAACACCAACTTAGGCTCTGAACATTGAGGTATTTCATTTACTCATAAGTTTTCTGGCTCCTTTTCCATGCTTTCTTCTACACCCTTGTTAAACTAAGTTCTTTTAAAATGCCTTAGCTAGAGAAATTCTTGCCTCTCCAGGCTCATACACAGTTTTACATTAGTTGGGATAATTGGCAAGAGTTTTAACACATTCCTTATTTATAACTGCTAACAGTTTGTTAGGACAAATACCTAAAGCCTTTTTAAAAATCATTGATCTTTTAAATGTTTTTTTTATAACGAATAATATCCTGCGAACAGAAGAGCATATTTCAGGCTTACGAATTACTGCCCTCAGTATCTTCTTCTCTTGGTAATTTTTTTACTATACTGTGGGGGTGTTTTGAAGAGCAATATCCACTGTAGCCAGTACAGGACTGCAAATATTTCTGCTGGTGGGGCTCCACCATTTGCCTGTTCATCACCTCCCAGTGACTTTCGCATATATGGGCCAGTTTGCATTGGCAAATGCAAGAAAAGACACGGCTGCTTGGCTCCTGTCACAGCTCTAGGCAAGGCAGGGACCCTGTTGCCCCATACCCTAGGCCATAGTACAGGTTGGGGGTGAGGCAGGGAGATTGCCCTGCGGGTGCTGGGGACACAAGGAGGACCCACTGTCAAGGACAGGGGGAAGAATTGGAAGCACCACCAGGTGCTTGGTGGGGCGTGGGCAAGTAGGAAGGACTTAACAGAGTTACCGGGGGACACCTTTAGGTTATAGGGGACTGCTGAAAATATAGGAGCGGACACCAGCAAGAGGAATAGGAAGATGAGGGTAGCTGTTAATACTGCAGAAAGAGTATGTGGGAGCATTAGATACAATATATAGGAAAGCAGGCTTCGTTATTTCTGCTCTCACAGAACAACTTTTTAATCTAAACCAGAAAGGAACACAATAATGGGGTTAGCAAAAGCGAAATCAATAAAAACATGGGTGACTATGGCCTTGGAATCACCAGCTACATCAGAGCGTCATGACTTTCTCCAGAGTTTTTCCTTTATTTTTTTTAAAGCTTTCCAAACCAGTCATGTCTTTTGAAAGCCTAATCAGTTCAATCTTGGAGCTGCCTGGGGGGCAAAGCTCACATCTGAATACAAGGCTCATACTTTTCTCAAATTAGTGAGTATTTGGATTCAGTCAAGACTGAGATCGAGCTCATCTCTAGAAAATACATCAAACAGCCTGTGGAAAACACAGCTCACACACTTCATATTTTTTAAATGCTTTATCATCTGAGACTATTAGGGTTTTTTTTTTCCCGTTGCACTCTTACACTACATCACTGAGTAGCAGATGGACAGAAATCACCTAGCTATTAATGTTGACTAAAGCATGAACATAGCATTTCAGTTACGTTTTACATATTTATGGGAGTTTGAAAATCTTATTTGTTATGATGATGTCAAAACAGGATGCAATTTAGGCTCAGTAGGTGAGATTTATCCTATCTAATATCAAAGGAGACTAACAACTGAGTCTAAGGCTGCTTGTGTAATTGCTATGGGAAGAAACAGACAGGTCTAGGGACAAAATGATCTTAGACTCTTGAGACCAGGCACTCCTTGGTGCTATCTCTTCCCTCAGCAGACAGCGAAGGGAGACTAAATGAATGCATTAAACATAAAAAACAGACCTTTAGATATCTGGGGTTTGAAGAGATGAAGCCCTTTTATTTTAATAACATTTAGGAAATTACAGAAGAAGATGATAGCTCACAATAAAGGTGTAAGTGGAGGAAACGGTTGAGGAGAGTTAATATATATTTTAAACAATGCACAACAGTTCATGGACCTCAAAGCGTACAGACATCTGGCTAGTACATGCAGCCATGTTGTCATGCCTCCATACAGTCAGTTATATGAAAAAACTCACCATGAGTTGAAAGGCAAAAGCAGTAAAGCTTTATGCATTCTCTAGGAAATACTGTTTTTCTCTTCCCCTTGTCTCTTTCTCTTCTCCCTTTCCCTTTTCCTTTTCTGTTTTTTTTTAATTTTTTAATTTTTCCTTTTCTTTTTCTTTTTTACTTTTTTCTTTTGTCTTTTCTTTCTTCTTTCTTTTTCTTTTTTCCTTTGTCTTCTTTTTTCTTTTTCTTTTTCCCTTTCCTTTTCCTTTTTCCCTTTCCTTTTCCTTTTGTTATTTTTTCTTTCTTCCTTTATCTTTTCTTTTTTCTTTCCCCTTTTTCCTTTTTTTCTTTTTTCCTTTTCCCTTATATTTTTTTCTTTTTTCTTTTTCTTTTTCTTTTACCAGAACTGAAAGGAGCACCAAATGCACATTCCTCTTAGCATTTCAATGAATTCTGTGGGGGATGAATAGCAAGCGTGTACATAACCACACACATATGTATGTATAAATTTACAAGCTACAATATCCAGACATCATGAGGCTCTGCTAATAATTTTCTCAACCTTGCCCAGACTGTAGCTACATTTATGATCTGGAGATTTATTGATTTTAGTTATTTTATCCCTCCCATAATAGGAAACTACCCTCTGGACCATTGACCTATTCTTGTTATAAATATACTTTAGCTTGCTCTCATCATAACACTATCCCAGGCATCCGAGGTGTTGTTATGAGGTGGTGGTGTTATAAGGAAGGTAACCATAACAGAGTTTTAAAGTAAATCATTTAACTCTTCCAAATGAGTTTTCTTCTACACCCATTAGCTATTGGCACAGATTTTGTTCTGCCAAGTGCACCAGGGTCCTGATCCATCACAAGAGCTTCTAGGTGTTTTGGTAGCATAACAATAATTAAACTCACAATTTATAGCAACAATACAAACGGTACTAGCCTGAACTATGTGGAAAAGTGTGGTGGTATGGTGCCACTCGTCAGCCCATGTATGAGAGGCTCTGCTAAGGCTACCTGCCCCTAGGACCTCCAGTTTCCAATGGCTTCCACAAACAAGGAATTTGGAGCTCATCCTTCACTGTGACCAAATTGCTCCAGGGCCTGAGTCCCTGGAGGTGGCCAGTGCTCTTTCTCTTGGTTTGGTTAATAGCATAGCCATGGAGAACATGTATCAGTTCTTTCCATCTTTGAATGGCAACACCTAAAATACATGCTGGTTTTTAGATACAGATAGTGTACGAAGACCACAGACAGGTTATTCTGTATCCTGTACCACACTGAGTCAAATGATGAAGCTTAAATACCATCTTGCTCAGAGTCTTGACAGTGGCACCTTGGTGTCTGTGAGGAGCATGGAGACTGTGGGTGGTCAAGAGTACCAAGAGTCCAGCAGCCACTTAGACAGTTGTCCACATACCACTCTGAAGTTCAGTTTTGAAGCAACAGATAATTATAAATACCAAGTAATTTTATGCCTAGCCTATGTGAAGGATGATTTTGGAAATCTGTTATTTGCTGGATGTGCTGAGAAGCTGACTGAAGCCCCATGTGATTTAATTGGGAAATTTAGCCTTTAGGCCAATTGCATTTTGGTATCTGAAGCTAAAGGGCATGGCTAGGAGGGCGAGCATGACCAGGTCAACACCAGACATGCCCTGGAATCCAGCACGGAACCTCTGACACAGCTGCAGCTGCTCAAGCATCAGCACCAGTGAGCTACAGGCTACCCAAGAGAAAGTAATGAGCTAGGCACTGATACTCCCGTTCTACACTGATGTTATGACCACTGTTAGAAGTATTTTCCTCTTCCCTGAACCCGCATCCCATCTTTACACAAGTTTTGAGCAACAGCTTTTCAGTCCCGTTATGCAAGGACTCATTGTTGATGAAGCTGTGGAGGTACGTTCATCATGCTAATGCTTTGTTACTTCGTCTTTCTAGATCTCCTTTTATTCCCCATAGTGAGGAATCTGACCCCACTTATACAAGTTATATTTGTAGTGTCATGGTAGTACACCTACTTCTTCAGTGTGATGGCACTGCATGTCAGCAATGAGTTGTGACAGCAAACAAAGCCAACAATCTGCACCAAACAAGAATTTTGACTAAATTAGCAAACTCCTTTTCTTTGGGGACCAGCAAAAGAGTTTCATTTCCATCTAACACTGTCTCTTCTGAAGGTGCGCAGCCCATGGCCATAAAGAACGTGGTATTCGTCATTTCTCCTCCTTCCCAACATTTAGTCTATGCCAATAGGCAGATGAGCTGGCTTGATCAGGCAACATCAGTGTAAAGAATTGCCATTTGTTGGCTGAGCCTCAGCAGTAATTTGCCACCCTTCACAAATTCATTGTGGTCAAGCCCCTGTCCTGTAGTTCTTTGAAGTAACATCTAAAGATGAAAATTCTGTGCCATCAGAGTCCAGGCTAGAACAACATCCAGAAGAAAGGTAAATTAGCCCTGGGAAATGGGATGATGGGTCATTCCTGTTTTTCCTTCTTAGGTTTTTTCCCCCCACATTCAAGGAAATAAGAAGAAAGAAGGTATTCCCTAGCAGTCACAGTTTGAACATGTAAATAGAGAAGAGTATAAGGACTGGAAAGAAAATACCTGGATGGGTTGGGGTTCTAGAATTGTATTGACCCAGATTCCAGCCTTGGGGTTCTAGAATTGTATTGACCCAGATTCCAGCCTTGGCTCTGAACGCAAAAGTGCAGTTGAGAGGTCAATTTGATTTCTGTTGTTTGTAGCAGTGTGACAGTTTGGAAGTGAAAAGAATCAAATCCTTTGAATTTACTGTGATTTCTGCTATCTCTTTGCTCTGTTCAGTGGTATTTATATATTTGCAGAAGGAAATTTAAATCTACCCAGCATCCTGCTGAGCACAAAGCGTGGAAAGTCCATTCATCCGCCACCTACCAGACTTGAGCCCTGCCGAGGCACTGCACCGCTGCTTTCAAGATGCCTATGAAAAAGTTGTGTAATCATTTAATTTATTTTAGGAGGTGTTAGAATAGCAAAGGTAAAACAAATATTATCCTTGGCAGCTACACAGAATAGGGCATTATCATCGCCCATGGATGGTAATATTCTTGTATTGATTCAATATATTTGTGGTTTAAAAGCCTAACGAATAAGTCTAGGCTGAATTACCTACTACAGTGATATTTGTACAAAAGGAAAAAAAAAAAAAAAGCTTTGTTTCAGCAGATGAGAACATCAAGGAACTCAGAGAAGCATTAGAGCAGATTTTGTCATGTTCTTCAGTGTGAAAAGCCAGGGCATAAATACGGTTATGTACATGTGGAACATATCTGTATATGTAGTGACTGCACTTCCTCCTTGTAAGGTTAGATATAACAATATTCTGGAATTATTTTAGCTTAAAAATTGGAAGATTTAGTCCCAAATGTAAGTTAAGAGAACAAATCACTTCATTAGTTCTTGCCTTAAAAATTTGTCTGTACTTGGTATTATTGTTACTTCCAAATTGAGACCTTTGGAATTTCTGTAATGTTATTAGAACATATCTGAATCTTGAAAGATTGACATTTCAGAATTATTTCATCATCCTTTGGGTCTTGTTTGTATTACTTAGGGAAATAACTTTTGATTGAGCCAATTACAGTATGCTGAATGGTTAAACATATTAAGAGCAATAACTGAAATCTGAAATTCCATTGTTTGCAATCTTCCAAAAATACATGAGCCATTTTTACTTGAAAAGTTCAAAGAGGGTTTGAGGACACACATTAAAAGAATACTGTCCATTTACATCTGGCCTAAAGCAAGCTTATACCAGACATAATCTGAAAATAAATGTTTCTGTGGGGCTTAAAGGTCCCCCCCTTCTTTCTAAGATATGAAACAACAAAAAAAAAGAAATCTGAGAAGAGTTTAAAGTAACATATGGGTCCCTTGAATAGAACTTGCCACTGAGTATGTGAAAAAAATCTCTATAATGAACTAGGCAGGAGAGAAGAAGTATCCATTAATAATTTAAATATGAATAGGGCATGTCTGGTGTCTCCCGATGGATACATTAAGGGATAAAGATGCTGAGCTGTGGCCAGTAGGGCTGCATTAAGCGCAACACAAGAGCATTAAGAGATGTGCCTTGGTATGGTGGCACCAGGGTGACAGGGAATCAGGTTCTCAGTGGCCATAGCATGAGGACCTGGACGTGCTGCACGGTGTCCCCCAAGTCCTTCCTACTCAGCTTCCCCCATCACACTCCCCCAGCTGTGTGTAGGTCTATATTAAATGGAGAACAAGCCTTCCTGTCTCTTCCCAAACCCTCATTTTAACGATCTTTTGGAAACCCTGCCCAAATTTAGCCTTTTGGATGCAATACTGAAATACTTCATTGCCTTGACAAAGGCAAAATCAACAGCCTCCATGTTGCTGAAGGTCCTCCGCAACATGTAGAAGCAATGGAGGAAAAACCATAAGGCTTTCCCTCCCACCACCTCTTATTTCCCCTTCCTCACCAGGTACTCTGGACCCAGCAGAGTTTTACTTACTGGGTACAGAAATGCCAGCAGTCACCATGCTACTGTGAGCCTCCTCAGGGTATCTGTGGAGCCCTTCTTTATTCAATCTCAACTAGCTTTCTAAAAAAGCGAAGTTTTTAGCTCTTGTGGCTGCAAAGGAAAGCCTGAAAACATGAATCCTTATTTTGGATGCATATGCAAGAAATTCTTAGTTATTACCTCTTTCCAGCCCCATAATTTTTCTTAATCAAATGGTTTGGGGTATTTGGAGGTTGGGGTTTTTTTAAAACATTAGGGTCAGTAAAATGATTTTATATTTAAGCATACATTCACAGCCTTCCTATAGATGAGACAAAGCATGTTGTTCACCCTAGAATTTCCTGAATTTAGCAATTAATTTGGAGTTCAATGCCAAATCAGGAAAGCACCGAAAGATCATGCAATTACCTTGCAGAGGTACCAACTTATCAGCATTTCTTGCAAGATTTCTGCCCTCCTGAGCCCATCTGATTGCATCTGAAAACACTTACTGTTTAGCTGAAGAGCCCCAGGAAAACCAAGGGAAGCTGTACAGCTCGGATTCGGTTTGGCACACATCTCTGCTCTCACAGAGCATCTATTAAAGTTTGACTTTCACTGTAATAATGGACCACGAGTGGCTTTGGATTCAGATCTGAAATGCAGCTCAATGATACACGGCCCCTATGTTATTTAATAAAAACCACTGAAAGGTAAAAAATGGAAAATAAATCATTAGCACGTTTCTACTCCATTTTGTGCACTTTTCAATCCAGGCTGTAGTTTTTACATCTGCTTTTGTTAACCCAGCAGTGCTCATGCAGTTTTCCCTGCACTGGACCATCTTTTGCTACAATCCCATGCAGCTAAAAGTAGAATAGGTGAATAAACAAGTTGTAATTCAAAACTAGGTCACTAGGTGGTATATAACCGGAGATGCAGGGACGTAAGGATAGGCAAATGGTGATTAGCGCAATGTAATCATCTAGCAAGGGCTCCATTTCATTAAAGATGTGTTAGAGCACACATCCATGGCCATCTGTTTCTATTTTGCCAGCCCACTTGATTGGCCATCACAAGCATTCCCATGTGTGCTGAAGCATTGTTGAACAGAACATCTGGCAACAACCAACACCGCTGTTAAAAAAAACATGATAACAACACAGGCATTAAAGCAAATATATGTACAATAATTTCATTGTTGAAACCTCTACCAAAGCAGGCCTGTTGTCCAACAAAGTGAGCATTTAAAATGCTCCTTTCCTAAGTTTTTTCTTTACTGGGCATGCCAACACTTTGGTAGGAAGACACTTCAGTGGAATGGCTTTTTTTTTTTTTTCTTGGTCCTGGCTTTTGACATTGCTCAGAAGGCAATCAAAAAAAAATTAAAGCATTTACAAGGGAATGAAAAGCATTAAAGCAAGACTGAACTTTTGACTAATTTTCCTGTATTAAATAGAAAAGAACATATTTATGCCATATGTTGTCAGAATATAGAATAGCTGCATTCTAGAAATGGAACTGAAAAATCAAAACATCTGAATCTTTATCTTGGCAAAATAAAGAATAAGTGTTGAAGGAACCTAATGATCTTTTGGGAGTGAGAAAAGTTGCTCTCACTAAAAATTGATGGAACCCCTCCAGATTTACGCTGATGTAACTCCAAGCAGAATTTGACCAAAGTTTAGTCAGCAAGTAAATAAATGAATCTCCTTACAGCTGTTTTTTACCATAGATTTAAACTTTGTGAATAAGCCACTGGTTTTCCCATTTACATTTTTGAGGATAACTTTTAATGAATTATGAGGCACCTCATGCTGAAAAAAGCACACAGCTTAGAAAAAGCAGGATCTTCTCAGACCTCCTATCTTCCTTGATTCCTGTGTGCCTTTATTTTCTTTTCCTTCACATAGATATGCCCTTCCCAACTAGCCGAGCATCTACAAGAAAGACAGAAGGTGGACAAGAGATATGTCTGTCCTTAGAAACTGAGCTATGCTTAACATCCTTAAGCAAACACAGCTGACGTGCTTGCAGTTTGCCTGTTTATGCATTTCAGCATTCACTGCAGAAACCAAGCTAACGTACGTTGTCCTCATTTCTTACACTGTAGTGTGTAACAAAAAGCTAAAGAGCAAGACGTGTGTGCACCGCCCTGACATCTCCAAGCCCATGGCACAGGAGCAAAGTAAATAATGCCAAAAAAGTCTTTTTTTGTGAGGCCACAAAATGTCTTTCAACTAATTACTTAGAACTGAAAATCCTGAGGCTGCAGGGGTAAGGACCTGTCTCTTTATGCTGACCAGCTTCATTGGACTATAGTGTTTTACCCCAAGTTCCTGTTATATGGAACTCAAGGAGAAAGAAATTTCCTGCTTCTACATATTGCTAAAAAGAAGGAAATGCGAGGTTTGTTCCCTCTTTCTTCTGGAGAGTTCAAGAAGAGCTTGAGCACTGTCTTTTCCTGCCCTCAGCACCCAAGACCAGTCCATTTAATTTGCTAATAGCGACGTAGTTTAGGACGACGCTACCTGCTGGCAGCCCACCGTGAGGAGGGCTTAAGGGAAGGAGAAGGGGCAAGTACCAAGATGCTTTTGCTTACCAGCTCTCAGTGCTGGAAGGCAGGGAACAGAGTTCCCTTGTATTTGCTGTTGGAGACTGTTACACTAATCACACATGTACACTGTTGCTGGTCCTCTCCTCCCCTAGCAAAATCCTTTCATTCCACACCAGAACAGTGGAGACATCAGACTTTCCACAAGTGCCAGGTTAAGTTACTCTCTGTTCTCTGATAGGCTGTTTGACATGGCTGGTTGGTTATTGGAGGATATGTCCAAGCTGTTTTGGGGATCCCTGCCAGATCTCCATTGGTATAGACTGGCTCACACCCCCACTGCCACTCTGGGGGGAGAGGACGTTGGCAGGAGCCATCCTGTCCTCTGTGTTTTGGCTGCTTCTTGGAGGAGATGGTTTGGTTTGTTCCACAACCAAGCCCCAGAGCAAGCTACCAGTTACGCAGAAGCCCTGGAGTTAAAACAGAG
This sequence comes from Egretta garzetta, assembly GCF_000687185.1. NCBI lineage: Eukaryota > Metazoa > Chordata > Aves > Pelecaniformes > Ardeidae > Egretta > Egretta garzetta. The sequence goes on from NW_009258267.1 coordinate 1,870,754, forward strand.
TGGGAATAAAGCTGATGGAGCTCTCACACCCGCTTCAGACTACCCCAGCTTCTTGGACCTGGCCCCTGTTACTACTTTACAACCTCTGGCAGAAGGATTAGGCAGAGTTGTTTTTATTGGCAAGAACAAGATATGGTTGTAAGGGAATGTTACTGATGCACGAGGAAGAATGAAGATGGATAGTTGCACTAAAAATACAGTGGTCACAACATAGCTGTTAATAACCTCAGTGAATGTGATCACATTTCCCCTACGACTGCCTCCACTGCTCGAGCATCCAAATCACTCGTCTCTTCCCCCGGTGCTGGAGGCACAAGTTGCTGGGATCAACATCCCCCCTTCGCTGAGAACTGTGGTGCATGTGTCTGCCCATCTGATTACAGGTTGGATCCACCATTTGAGCAGCCAGGAATACTTGCTTCAGAAACATTAATTTGCTACTGTAGTAAATGGTTTGCCAAAGTGTTTTTTCCCAGATCAAACTCACACCAGTTGGAAGTGTCGGGCTCTTTGACCTGTTGCTCTGACTGCAGTGTCCCTCCAGCTCTCCAGGAAAGGCACAAATGGAGGTAAACAGATGCCCGCATTCTCCCCCGTTGGCTCCTCCGCGTGGCTGAGGTTCCCACATCATTTCTAGTATTGAGTTCCCACATCTTTTTTAGTGCTGAGTTTTGGATCAAGGCCCCTAGTCTTCCTGCAGCTGTAACAACAGCAGCAATTTAGTGGTAAATTCTGTCAGAAGGATTATGAAATTCATTGACAAATGTTCCTGTATGGTGTGTCAGATTTGAGGCATAACTGAATGGGAAAAATAGTCTTACTCCAAAAAGAGTTTTTAAAAAATGTGCAGTATGTTGCACAACTATTTGCTCTTTTTAGTTGCCCAAGGAAACAGTTTTGGTTATATTCAAATTTCTTTTGACACCGCTTTGTTGGACTGGGTCTGGTGGTGGCTGATGAAGCTGTTTTTATGACATTGCCAAGGGAGTCCAGAGGTGTGAGGTAGGAGTTTCGGCACTGCAGTCTAATAAAAAGGGGAAAAAAATGCATTCAAAAAGTGAATTTAGAAGGCCTAATAAGAGACTGAGAGATGCAATAGGGTTACTTTTTTTTTTTTCCTTCCCAAAGAAGTAACTCCTGTTTATCATGGCGCTTGGGATGGCAAACAGCCCTAGCCATGTGACTGCATCTTTTCTCTTTTGTGATTAAGACTGGTGCTTTGCTGTATTTGTGACCAGCTACAGTTAATTAAAAACAAAAACAAACAAAAAACCAAAAAACCCCAACAAAACAACTTGTTCTTTAACATGTGGAATCTGGCTGTGCCTGCCACTAAAGGGGAAAGAAGAAGGGTTAGAAGAAGGGTTCCTTCTGTATGAAGGAAGAACAGTAGCTTTCCCAGTATGCTCCCAGGGTAGAAGGACTTATAGAAACTCTGAAGTTCCACAGCACATTCAAGTAACTATTTATTTTTGTCCACCCATTTTTAGGATTGATTTTTTTTTTAAGTACTCAGATTTGTCTTAACTCTGATGCCACTGACTTCAAAAAGAACAGAAATAATCCACTGCTGAGTTCTTCTGCAAACCTCACTCTTAAATGTCATGCAAGAAGGAAAAATGCAGCCTAGGAGAGCAATGTAAAGAAGTGGAAATGGAGGATCTCTAGACTCCTAGTTTTTCATTTAGAAATTACTTGGATGCAATGGTGAGTCAGGGGCATTATAGCAGCAGAGCCTGGTATCATGTACACATTATGGATGCCAACTAATTCACTGCCAGGGTAAACTGGGAATAGCTAAGATTTCTTATTTGGGAAAGAGAGATCAAGGACTCAGGAGCAGGTCGTATTTCACAGAATGGAAATATGCACTTCTGGGAGCAGGCTGCCTTTTTCTTACTGCAGGCAGCTAAATAAAAAAGCTGAAAAAGAAACAGGAGTGACCAACCGATGACTCTTGAAGCACGTGTAGCTCATAAGCAGCACAGGAGTTGTTTCCTAAGCTGAGACTGTTCCACATGAGCAGCAGCAGCAATGTTTTGGGTGACTAATGGGATGCTCAGGGATAGGAAGAAGGGACCACCAGAGGCTACAGCTGGTGGTCACCAAGTCTGTCAGGATTCTGGTTGCTTCCTTCCCAGTGGAACAGTTGGGCACCTGCAGACCATCTGCCACATTGCAATGTTCTTTCTCCCATGGGCTTTTTAAGGTATGTGGTACATATGCTGGGGCTTTTCAACTAGGTGAAGAGCTTGATATACTTAGTAGGGCATCAGGGAAGGTTGGCAACTCCCATTTGTTATAAATCCACTGCCCTTGTGGGAGCAGCAGACATAGGAACACCCAGTTGGTTCCCCACTCCCTGTACTGAAAACAGTAGCTCCTACCCTACTCACTGTCCACTGCTACAGATGTCTCCCTGGGAGCAATGCTTATGGCAATACAGGATTCCCACACAAGGGAGTAAACCTTTCATGATAGAATAGCAGACACAAGGCCTGCAGGTACATATTCTCCAATGCTTAGAAGAGAGGTCTCCTACAGTAGGATACCTCAGCTGGTCTTCAATTGCAGGATAGACAGAGAAACCTTCAGAAGTGCTTGGAAGAAGGTGAGTACAGGTCTTTACCTATTCCATCATATACATTAGGTAAATTGACCGTAACATACTTCCTCCCATCTCTGGTTCCTTTCTTCTCAAACAAGCGTGATCCAGATGAATCAAGTTTGGGACAGGTATTTGGACCAATATGGAATGTTAGAGTCAAGCACACTGTCTTATTCCCTGATACATTGCCATATAGTTTACATCTATAACGATCCTGGGATGCTTTTACCAAACCATCCAGTTGCTGTCAAACTTACAAAGTGAAAACCATGGGAATTTAGAAAGAAAAGAATCAAAATCTCCCTCAGAAAGGTATTCTTCTAGGGCTGTGTTAAGTTACCTTGCCTTTGTGAATTGTCACTGAAATCAGTGCAGCTTTTGGTGGGATGAAGAGGCACACACTACAAATTGTGCAAGCTGATCCAATGCATCAGAGAACAGAATGTGATCTGGTCCTGAACGTGCCAGCTATACCTGGGGCATTACTCAGGGTGTCCCCTGGTTCAGTGGCTTCTGAGCGTTCTCTGCAGGCCTGGGGAGTCTTTCTGTTTGCTGGTGTTATCATTTCCACATAGGAGGTGCATCAGAAATGGTCCGAGATTCCTTTACAAGTCAGTTACCCACAAGTACTTTGGACCAAATCCCTATCACTCTACCCTTCCTGCTTCACTTCTGAAGCCCCTGAAAGAGCAATCAGAAGCACTTTGTCACCTCCTCCAGGAGGTGTATTCACACCCCATCCCAGCAAGCTGCTGCCGACTCCAGCACCTACCACCATGCACAATGGGTACTTTTTATGAATGTTGTCCAAGCTGTCTTCTGATAGCTACAGCACTGCTTTGCATACTGCGAATGCTTGAGTAAATATATTAACCTCAGATCCGTAACTTCACAAAGCCTCATTATAGTTTGTATGCTTCACTGAAACCTTACCCTGTAGTACTCAACATCTGTGATTCAGGGTGTCAAAGTGTTAATCGGCTGGCATGATCAAGATTAAACAAGTAGATTATTTTGATATTCTTCAGTAATATATTAAAGGTGAAACACGATCCGTTGGCCCTTGAGGTTCAGTCTCAGCACTTGCAATTATACAAGGGGTTCCATGTAAAAGTGATCTGGGGAGCTGAAAAAAGCGAGTCCTTCCCAGATGTGGTCTTAGCAGTGGTCCATAATACATGACATCAATGACTTAAACTAGGAAACTAGTGAAGGCCAACATCTCGGTTTTAAGTTTCAGATCAGGTTTTTTCTTATGCCCACCTCAGGAAATGAATATTGCATTCATAAATTGTTTTTCTTATCCAGGAGATGAACCTTAACATTTTCATTCAGCCCCAGAGTATTAGATTTCTTTAACACTTTGCCACATTAGAATATGTTTTCCATCTGACTCTGATGATGCAATATCTGAAGAAAAAGTTGGCTGAGTGGCATTCCATAACAAGCAATAAAAGTTTATGATGCACAGAGTATGATAATTGGCACAATATGAATTGAATGCTTCCTTATGGATAATATTTGATAAGATATAGCATGTGTAGCTATCATAACATTTCAATCAACCCATGATTGCTACTTTAAACTGTATTTATTTTATTGTCTGCATAATGGATTTTACAGTGCCAAAAATTGGTCTGACTTCACTAGAAAGATGAAAAATCAGTGTGTTGTTTTCCCTGGTGCATTTATTTCCCACTGAAATCCTTCCCTCTTATTTTCTTCTCATTTTCTTCTCATTTTTTTCAACCCACCTCCTTGCCATGAGCTGTTGACATATGATTTGTTGAAAGTCGAAGCTAGTGGACATCAGTGTTTTATTTTTTCCCCCCATTGTGGCATTATTTTTGCATAGGGGCTTTTACAAGGTTAATTAAACCATAATGGGGAAATCATTCACGGACAATGTCCTTTCCCAGTTTCCAGATTTTATAAACCTCACACCTGTTTTTCTTAGGTTTTTGTGCTACATCAGCCTATAAATCCTCCTATATTTCCCAGTGTACTTTCTTATGAAATAAAACTTTTTTTCCCTCCATTTGCTCAACTGTTTTCAATACTTGCAGTCAAGCCTGAAGTTGTCAATCAAGGAACAGCTTATCAGTCTGAGCTTTTCCTTTTCAAGCTTATGCTCAGTGACTTTTGAGACCTGTCAACACCCAGTTGATTTTAGCCTTAACAATAAAGTCACACTCTATCTCCCACCTAGTAGCTTTAGATTAAATTCTGATGTCATATACGTCATATTTACATAGTTAAAACTCATAACAAAGCAACCCACAGGCAATAGGATGTAATAACCATGCAACAGAGCCATTTCCTGTCCCCTTTTTTCTCTCACACTATGTTTCGTGTAGTTTATTGGATGTGAATGTTTTGAAAATGAAAATCGTCTGGGAGAAAACTGCTAGCCAGGCGTGAGGTTTAGAAGAATTCAACTAAAAGAATATATAGAGTTGTAAATGCTTGGCCACCTCTGGTATTGTAAAATAGAAACTCTTTCAATATTCCTTTCATTTCCACAAGAAGAATAGATGGGAGGCCACAATTATGTGCTCCAACAGTCGATTTTTAATATCTTTAATTCTGTTCATATTAAAGGAAAACAATTAACTTGGAGTCAGAAAGCCTTAAACACCAAAAGTTTTACAGTTTTCATTTTAAAGCACAAAGGACCTACTTCAAATACAATGCAACGGGAACTTTAACCACGGGCTATGTTTAAAGACAAATCCACCATGGTACTTTAAACAATCAATTAAGGCAAGTTTAACAATTTTTTTCAGCCTCGCAAAATAGCCCCATTAAAAGTAAGAAAATAAAAACCGCTGTGTGCTTCTTTCTCTCTCTCGCACACACAGAGTACTCTTTAACCACCGTCATATCAAGAGATTGTGTATTAGCTAAAAATACAGAAAAGAGTAAGCCTTAACTGCTGAACTTTATGTAGAGCACGGCAGTACGTTCTGCAGACTGGCTTTTCAAACTGAGAACAGCTGAGACACTCCCATCGATTTGCATACTGCTAGGACTCTGAGTGAAATATAAAATACTGCTTCAAACTATTTGTCGTGGGGGATTTTTTTTTCACTATTTTAAAATTTGAACCTAATTCATAAATAAGAGAATACAAAAAGTGAAGGAAGTTTCTGCCAGAAGGCCGAAGAGGACCCTTCCGGTGGGCAGAACCTGCGACACTTCTCCACTAGCCATGATGTTCCTGCATGGAAGTAAACGGTCCTTTAATGCTGACAGGGGGTACTCCAGGGGATCCTCCAATTGCTAAAAGCCTATGGGTAGGCTGGGCTTAAATGCACATGTCTGTTTGCATTGAGCAGGGCTTGCATCATGGGCCGTGCGCAGTGGGCTTGCCCAGATGTATGGCCGGCATCCAGTTCCTGCAAACCTTCCTGCTTCTGTTTTCCTTGCTGCTGCGGCTGCTACTATTGTTCCAGCAGCTTTCTTTGCTATGGCGGCCTGGCCAGGGGAGGTTAAATCAAACTGGCCTTGGGGTCAGACAGCTCTCCACAGACTCAGGAGAACAGTTTTGTTTGTGCTGAGTTCTCTGGTTCTTGCTCAGTAAATAATGGTCCGTTTCAAAATGAACCATGTGTCAAAGCACTGGCTTTCTAGTTTGTCCTGGCAGATTATAAAGATTCCTCAGCATCAGCAGCCTAAATTCCTCAGGAGGGAGAGCTTGTTACACAGCAGGCCCATGGAAAAAGGACCCTATGGGTGACCCTGCCTTGGACATCAGATGTGAGCTACCGGTGCTGCACAGGGAGCTGTAGAAAAGGTGAATGCTGGGGTACAAACAGGAGCGACATTGAGTGAGATACCCTTCGGCTTGCTTGGAGGACTTCTGCTGAAGTACTGAGTCTGGCACATTAAAATGATGTGAAGGGAGGGACTCAAAAGAAAGACAATGAGAACAAGCAGAGATGAGGGAAAGAAGGCGAGAGAAGAAATTTTGTACTGCTTAGCCCAGAAAAAAAGAAGACTGAGATGAGAAATGGTAGTAGGCTTTGAAAGCTTTGAATGACAGCTGCCAAAGGGGAAAGACCTATTCTTGCTCTTTTCACCTCCCTTTAGATGTGACAAGCAGTAACACGCTTAAATTGGAGCAGGGGAGAATGAGTTCAGGCATTAGGATCCTGATGCCCGGAAGGTGCTTGTGAGGGAGGTTGTGCAATTTCTCATACTGGTGGCCTTTCTAAGAAAAAACACATCTGACAGAAACAGTTTTGGCACTGTAGATCCAGTCCTGAGTCAAGGAGATGGGTAATGACCTATCTTGGCCTTTATCTCTTTTCCTAACTCCATACCAAGACCTGTCCCTCCTCCTAAGCCATCCTGCTCAACCCCACAGCCCCTCCTAAGGCAAAGTTAATCGTCAGCAGGCAGTAGCACTCACTGGAAATAGCTACCTTTATTCCCCGAGCTCCTGCTGGTGTTTCCTGACGGGAGCTTACAACCACACGGAACAGATGACCAGTGGCAGTAGCAGAGAAGCAAAGTCACCCAAGGTCAAGCGACTGGTCAGCAGCTCAGCAGTCATCTTGGGCCTCCTGCGCCCATAGACGTGTGAATCCAGTGGATCACATTATGTCTGTCAGTCAACTGGCCTTCAGTGCCAGGGTTTGGCTATTCTTCTACAGAAGGAAAAAATATATGGGTATAGTTAACATGTGTAGCTCTAATGCATAACACATGTAGCCATGTATGTAGCCAGAAGGTGTTCATTGTGCGTGCTGGAGTGATGATTGCCTCAGCTTGCACCACATTTTTTGTGCCACTGCTGCATTTCCCCCATCAATTGCCTATTTGGCCACAGAGCATGAGTGGTTTTTTCCTCCTGCATAGTGAAACAACCAGTCTCATACCAACATCAAACCCTCTGTGGACCTCCCTGTACCACAGGAGACTTTAGGATGTCACGCAGCCAGCCTGACATCCAGAGTTGCTGAGCTCTTGCTGAGCTTTTGCACCGTGTGCTGAAGTCAGCAAGAACAACAGATGTTCAGCAACTTTGGACATCAAGCCAAGAGCCTTTGCTGGGGTTGGTCTGATGGTAGAAGGACCCTATTCTGTGTATGTGATATAAAGCCCAAGCTGTAGACTCTGTGCTCCTCAAATGGACGTACAGTAAAATTGCACTCTGTCTTCTGACCACTTCATTTTGTAGCAAGGAGGTTCATATGAAGCCTTCAGAGAAAATATGAAGCCTACATAATGGAAGACTCGAATGAGTGGACACAGACTGCTTAGGCTTGCAGCAGCCACATTTTTAAGGGAGATGGGGCAGACTTCATTTTTCTTTCCTAGAGATTATATGTAACTGTAGAAACACATGAGATGCTGCTCATTAGAGAAGCATGATGCATGAGCATCTGTCTCTGGACCGCTCATGGGCTGAGATTAGTGAAGGCAGGACACAGGAGCTGGTGACCCTCACAGACACCCCTTTTATGACACTGTGGTTCCTACCTTCAGGCCTCGCACCACTCCTGCTGCGTGCCAGCCACGACATGCTGGGTGCCAACCTTGGCACTGGGGTGGAGGTTGTTGACCACCTGGTGTAAGCTACCAACCAGATACCACCCAGTTGCTTTAAGGACTCAGTGGGAGAGCTTTTCAGCTGACCTGAAGTTGCATACATATATATGGGTGAAACAGCTACTGCCCTTCTCGCTTTCTGAGATGGCAATGAATCACAACAAAGGAGCTGGGCATGTCTCTGAAGCCCTGACTCTCAAAGGCCTTTTGTACTGCCTTCTCTTCTTACTGGCAAGCTCTGTCACAACTTTTCACAGAAAGTATATGTTTCTTCTTCACGTGCCTTACCTTTTTATTTATTTAACCAGATCATTTCCTCTTCCTAATCACCAAGATTTTAATTTGTCTAGGCCAGAGACATTTTCTTTTAATCTGTCAGTCATTTGCACAGTGGCTGAGACAACATTGCTCTGAACCACTGCTATCCTTTAAATATGAATAATTCTTTAAATAAGAATAGTAGTGGTGATGATAAGAGTACAAATCCATAAGGCTTTATAACTATAACTGGGCCACATGCCTGCAGGAAATGTTGGGAGAAGGAACCCAGAGGTGACTTGCTTAGTAAATGTATCCATACATTTTCTTCTGCAAGTGTTGCATCATACATTAGGCTTTCTGATTCCTTGGTGAATGAAGCGTAGTGTGCATGGTACGGAAAGAAGACATTGCACATGAGAAGTTTATGATGACAACAAAGGCAGAAGCCGGGGCGCAGTGTGAGTTTCCTTCAACTAGTCTTCTACCAGACAGTCTATTAGGGATGAAATACTGGGGTAATAAAGCAAGTAAAAGAGAGGAGTAACTGAATTAGTTGGAGGAACGAAGCAGACTGATGTTCAGCTTGCCCAGCTTGTCACTATTAGATGTGCAAGCGATAAAATAATCAAGACGAAGAGAATGGCCTCAGATACTGCAAACTGTTACACAAGTCAACTCTGTGTGTCAGATTAATTAATATTTATGAAAATTAATATGAAACAATGGAAAAGTTCAGTTGTTAAAATATGACCTGCCAACTGCTTCCACCATTGTTTTCACTGCACCCCATGAAACAAAGAACATTTGGAGTCCAGGCCTCTGCTTCATTTTCAGCTTGTCCCAAACTTGTGATTTATTGCTGCAATTTTGTCAAGATGTGAGAAAACAGTGGCTGGTTCCACCACCAGCATCTTCCAGAGGTGTCTACAAGGGCTTTGCTACACAGCAACTGCCACGCTGAAATGAACTATCTCTTCTCAAACCTCGCATTGCATTCGCTTTTGTGGAGCTAAAGGCATTCTCCTGTCCTTAGTTATACAGGAAAAATCCTGGGTTTTGTCCACTGGGAGCTGGGCCTTCAGGGCTGAGGCAGACACCCATGTTATAAAATGGCAGAGCAGACGGTTGCAAGCCCAAATCAGGGCTCAGGCACTACCCCTCTACTGAAGCCGATCAGACCTAAGGACCTCACTCGGTACCATTGGCATATCATCACAGATCTAGAATTCACACACAAGGATATATGAGATTAATATGTTTTTTCTTTACACTTTGGCTAGAAGATATCTGTGGTCACAGTGAGGTAATGACTGGCAGACGCTGATTTTCCAGTGACCTGTAAGGATGCTTGCTCTTGATCTCAATTCAGCACTCCTGCTGGTATGTTTTCTTACCCTTTTTTTACTTACAGTCTTGGACTGGCTCCCATACATCCAGGCTTAGTTCTCTCAGGCTACATGTAGCAAATGCTGTCCCCTTTCTGCAAGAGCCTTTCTTCTAAATTACTTTCTAGTCTTCAACATGTTTTAGCCCCTTTTTTATTCACTTCCTTTCTCCCCTCCGTAAATTAGCTTTCCCCACTGAACCGACGGGTCTCAACTTTCCATTCAGCCTTCACTTCCACCTTGGGCTTTCTGCACTCATTATTCTCTGCCACCCTTTGTCTTTGGCTGGGGGGCTCCTCTCACCTTGGCCATGCCCCGTTCAGGGCCATGGGAGGCAATCCCTGAGCAGTGCCGATTCCTCCACACCAGCTCTTCCACTGTTTCACATCCCAACCCTCCTCCTTTCCAGAGTGGAGGATGGAAAAACAAAGTAACAAATCATTTTCTGGACTTGGGGGTTTACGCACAGATTCCTCTTCGGTCCTGGCACCTTCCATTCTCCTTTAATCTTATCCGTAGTGCCTCCTTATGCCATTTCAGAAGTGAAATAAAATATGTAGCATATAACGCATGTTTCCTTTGCTTCCTGCAAAGGAATTTGAAGTGCCAGTGCTCTCTTTTAATGTCTGAATCTCATTTTTCTTGATTCTCATCTTGGCTTCAAAGTTTTTGGGTGTGCTGTCTCCTTTTTGCCTATGTGATGTATCTTACAGACATCCCTCACCCCTCCAAAAACGAACCGTTAGTACAAATACAGAACAACTGAGATGAATGAATACCTGGGCAACTGTGATTGAGTGAGAAAACTGATCATTTGAGAAAAATAATACCACACACTTTTAAGAACATTTGAGGGAAAAAATGCTTTGCTTTTTACACAGCTCTTCCTTCCAAAGACAGCTGCAAAGGACAGCTGCAAAGAGAGTGGGGTGTTTTTTTGTTTGTTCCCCTGGCTCAAATGGTAGATTCATGTGGTAACTTAAAAAAGTCATCTTGGCTTTAGATACATTCAGTTGTCCCCTACTGTTATATCCAGAGATAAACTCAAACCAGTAACGCAAGCACAGCTCTGAGCACAGGTGGAGTCTGAACATAAATCAGACTGTGCCCAACAGTCCCAACACCAGCTCTCCCCCATCTCAAGATCCCATTGGCATCCCCAACACAGGCAACACATGGGGTTTAAACAAAACCAGGAGGGGTGGAGCCAGCCCTGGATATTTCAAGTACCTGCTCACATTGTCTTGTCCAAGCTCATTGTCCTTCATAATTGCCATCATATGTTACTACGTGCAATGTAACTGAAAGATGGCTTTATATCCGTTCTGTTGTTTGCTTATCCTGCACCACAGTATATACAGAAGGAGTCTCCCACAGCTGTACAAAAGTCGGGACCAAAGTGTCCATAAACAAGCACAATCAGTAGCCTGTGCTAATTTTCACTAGGAATTATATTTTAGCTGTGTGTTTTGTGATGGGAAGTAGCTAAAATCAGCTCTCTACTTCTACTGATATTAAATGCAGATAACCCCTGCTGTAATGGTGTCTCTTCCTTTAACTGTAGTTTGGTTAAAGCAGAAGTAGACTATACCACATTTTAAAATAACATTTCTTTATTTTTTCCTCAAGTGTAGCAATAATATTAATTTAATATGGCAGAAAAATAATACATTATTTAATTCTTAAAAAGTTTAACATGAAATTCAAACTATGTACATAATTTGTCTCCGATTGTTTCACGCTTTACTGCCAACACTGCTTTGCTTTTTTTCACATGTTCATTTTGTTTTTAACACTCCCTAATCCCAAAAATTGCCACAAGGAAAATTTCACAATTCTGTGTACTCAAGGAAATTTGACAATGTTACTTCACCAAAGACATTTCTATTTGGAAGCTTAAATGAAACAATTCTGAATAGATGGCAGGACTAAGTTATAAAACATTGTTTATACATAGTGTTGCAAACTTCATAGCACCGTTGTAAATCAGGATTTTTCAATCTCTAAGTCACATGATTACCCTGGTTCCCTATTTCCTTAACAAATTAAGAATATCCATCAAACTACAAATCTTTCCATTGATAGGGAGGATTGTCTCCAGGCTCAGTAAATATATATCCAGTTACAGAAATGCAGTAATATCAAGAAAATCCTGTGTATAAATAGAGATTAAAGAATCCTGCGTTGTTTCATAATTTTACATAGTATCGCCCAGACAAAAGAAAGTCATTGTCTGAAATCAAAGGACATGAACTTAGACAGCATCACTTGGAGAAGAATGGTTCATTTGGCTGGGGGACTGGGGACTTAGGGTGCCATCAAAACTTTCATAATGCGTGTGACCACGTGCATGGCTAATAATTGCTAGAGTGCTCCATCAGACAGAGATTTTCACAGGTTAAACAATTCTGGGGGACCAGACAAACATGTCTACCCAGATCTCCATCTGCTTCTCTTGGTCACCACCTTCTAGATTTCAGCAGAACTGTGTTTTCCTTCTGCATCAAACCATCAAAGGAGGCCAAATGCAGTCAGGGAATCCATTAGAAACCTCAAACCTTGGTCCAACCTGCTAAATATTTATTGAATTTGGAAAAAATGTGAGACAAATTTAGACTGAACTTCGGCTGATTTATTGTGTTTGGCAAAACATGGTTGTTTCGTATGATTATGACTCTCAAACCAGACAAAGCTCAGTGGTTTCATTTGAATGAAACTAAAGCTTAAATCAAAGCTGGAGAGACATTACTGGAACAAAAGTTGTTGGGGTTTTTGTCTTTTTTTTTTTTTTTTTTTTTTTTTTTTTAACGGGAAAAAAATTTTTTTGTTTTTTGTTTTTTTTTTTTTTCTTTCCTGACTGCAAGGAAATTTATTACTGGAAAAAAAGTTGTTGGGGTTTTTTTCTTTTTTTTTTTTTTCTTTTTTTTTTTTTTAACAGGAACAAAAGTTATTTTGGTTTGGTTCTTTTTTCATCTTGAGCCAAACTCCATAAAATATTTTATCTGCGCCTTTAGTCTGCCTGCACATATACAAATGGAAAATCATGCTGATTTTCAGTACAAGTTTTTTCCTGATCGTTATTTACCTATCTTCACCAGAATGTAAGAAGTCCTCACAGTTTTCTAGAGGTTGATTTCTTCACAACAAACAGATTCTTCCAGAACAGAGAACTCTTTTTGCGTAAAATATGCAGACTCTCAACCAAAAAGAGAGAAACTCTCATGGTTTTGTTGGAGAGGTTAAAACAAATTACTATTCCAAATGTTAAATTACAGAGAATAGGCACATGAAAGCAATAATAAAATAGCAACAGAAAGATGCAAAAAAGAGGCTAATTTTGCTATTCTGGACTCCCTGTGCATTGCAAAATTTATAGCACTTCCTTATATCATCATCAATGTTATTATTTGGAATCATCAAGCGGAGTGTTGTTTTCCAGACATAAGTTTTGGAGAATGTAAGCTGCAAACAGTTTTCTCATTGTTTTTCATTGATATTTTTACATAGACTTAATTTTTACCTAGTGAAATAATTAATTTGAAAAACAAACATATTCTTATCCTGAAGCTAATGCAGATACATAGCCAAGTCCTCACAAAACCAGATATTAAACAACAAAATATAAAGAACTTGGGCAGGTAGCACCACATTTTTTCCTCACATGTTTAAACAAAATCATTTCCTTTCAGGATTGAATTATAAAATTCAACAAAGCAAACCCAGTTTTTGCTTTGAATTGCAGATGTTTTCCTTGACAGAAGAATGCATTTAATTTGCAATGCAGTTGATGATGGAGTAAATATAGCAGCAGTTGTACTACAATTTGTCTTAAGATGGAATTAAAATATATTTAATATTTTCAGCACTGGAGGCTAAAGAAGAACATTTTGGTGTTGCCATGGCCATGTAAAGCAGAATACGATGTAGTTACAAGTTCATTTACACAGATATTCTGGCAGCTGAAGGTAGAATCAGGGCCTTTCGGGTGTCATTCAAGAAAATCCAAAGATGATGTTTAAACCTGAGCAAAATGCAAAAGGAGGGCACAGAGTACTTTGGCACAGGACACAAACAAAGGCAAGACAGTAAGGTTTAAAAATAAACGGTGTTTTATATAGATAATAAGACTATCCTAGAAATGCAATGGGTAATGCTTAGGGAAGAGGTGGTGAGAAACATGCACCTCGGAGCTTCATCCTGTGATTGTTTCTCCCCCTAACATCCCATAACCAGAGCATGCCCTTCATGGGGTCGGACCCTTCTGCACAAGCTGGCCATGCTGCCCGAGCCTTCCTGTGCTCCCCTCCAAGGCGGATGGGGGGCACCAGCAAGGGGCAGGGGCGGTAGCAGCTGCTCAATACAGTCAAATTAAAGAAAGACAACGGTATGGTTGTAGGGCCACGCGAAGGCCAATGTGAAGAAAAACCCTGCACAGTTTCAGTACAGCGGATGCAACAACTGCGTCTGCTCTGCGGGCAGCTGTCGGCTAACACCTCACCCAGCCGGGGGTCTCCCCCTCACCTTCCCCCTTGCCTTGTGCAATGCCATGCTGCTCAGTCTGAGCAACGTTTCACAGCCTGGCTTTTCACAGGGTCACCCCAAATTAAGTGATTATTGCAGAATAACGCGGCAGAAAGGTAAAGCGAGGCGCTTTTATACTCCACCACAAGCACATCTAAAATAATGCCCACTCCCACCGTGGCGGGAGAAAAAGGCTAGCTGCAATTAAGCTGCTGAAGTATAGCGCTTTCATTCATTGAAAACAATTCTTTGATTTAGCGCACAACACAAAACACCCACAGACCACAGGAAATCTCTGGGCTAATTCTCCTGCCCTTTCACCTCTCACACATTCAAGCTTTCTGCTTTCTTCCTCCTGTCCATCTGCTTTAATCATTAGCAAAAGCCTTGTGCAACAGCTCTAGCAAGTAAAGTCAGCTATCATCAGAGCATTTTTAAACTCTGACTGTTAGTTTCCACTAAATCAGCTCTATGCCCACAGGCCTCATTAAGCATGGAGAAGGGCAGTGGTGCAGGTCCCAAAAAGCTCTAGGAGGACCCAGCCTTTCCCAGATGAAACTGTGGTCCACACGGTCCTCAGACCACGTTTATCCTTTCCTGAGTTTTGCGATGGCTTTGAAGTGGAAATGGGATCGGCAGCAAAAACAGTCACTGCATGACCGGCACACTGGGGGTGGATCTCAGGATGGTGGGTTTGCACTGTAGGCATTTGAGTGCCAAAATATACTATCATTAGGAGGGAAAAATAAGTACAGCTCTTGACAGTGGTCTAATTAAGTACAGAGAAGACTGCAGTACAAGACCTGGAGAGGGTTTGATTTTGCCTAGGAAATGAGCTCCCCTTTAATAACATGCTTGCCTTCCCACAGAGCAATGGCTGGAGGAGGAGAATGAAGGCAATGGCAGGGGAATCTCTTGATGTCCAACCAGGAGAGGTTCATGAGCAAAGAGGCTTGGAAAAGTCACAGTGCTTGCCCTTGAAAGCAGCAACAGCATTCATAATAAAGCAAATAAAATGAAGATGCAGTCCTGTGTTGTGAAAATGTTTATACGCTTGGATTACCTCTGCTGGAGAACAGTGTATGAAATTCAGAGATGCAATTGAAACTACCGGGTTAGGCCAAAAAAACAGTTGGCAACAGGTAATCAGGCAAGCTGAAGGGATACCAGGGCACTTTAGTTTCCATTGTCTTGGAAGAAGCTTTTGGGTTTTTAGCTGTTCTCCTAAGTGTACATACACTATCTGCTTTGTATGTATACCATCCACTAGAGTATTAAATCAACCATTAAGTAGACCTAGAGGCCAACACATCAATAGGATAAGTCAAGTAAAAAACTGAGCCATTGGTCCTGCATATTCATTTTAAATGTATGTGTAGGTACACATCTTTGGACCAGATTCTTAACTCGTGTGAATCTGTGTACTAGAATTAGAGAAAATACAGGCAACCAGGACAATCACACATAGAATCAATCATAGAATCATAGAATCATAGAATGGTTTGTGTTGGAAAGGACCTTTAAAGGTCATCTAGTCTAACACCCCTGCAATGAGCAGGGACATCTTCAACTCGATCAAGTTGCTCAGAGCCCCATCCAACCTGACCTTGCATGTTTCCAGGGATGGGGCATCTACCACCTCTCTGGGCAACCTGTTCCAGTGTTTCACCACACTCATTGTAAAAAATGTCTTCATTATATCTAGTCCGAATCTGCCCTCTTTTAGTTTAAAACCATTACCCCTTGTCCTATCACTACAGACCCTATTAAAAAGTCTGTCCTCATCTTTCTCATAAGCCCCCTGTAGGCATTGAAAGGCCACAATAAGGTCTCCCCGCAGCCTTCTTTTCTCCAGGCTGAACCACCTCCACTCTCTCAGTCTTTCTTCACAGGAGAGGTGCTCCAGCCCTCTGAGCATTTTTGTGGCCCTCCTCTGGACCCTCTCCAACAGGTCTGTGTCTTTCCTGCATTGAGGGCTCCAGAGCTGGATGCAGTACTCCAGATGTGGTCTTACCAGAGCAGAGTAGAGGGGCAGAACCACCTCCCTCGACCTGCTGGCCACGCTTCTCTTGATGCAGCCCGGGCTTTCTGGGCTGCCAGCGCACATTGGTGTCTCATGTCCAGCTTTTCATCCACTAGTACCCTCAAGTCCTTCTCTTCAGGGCTGCTCTCAATCCCTCCATCCTCCAGCCTGTATCAATACCAGGGGTTGCCTTGACCCACGTGCAGGACCTTGCACTTGGCCTTGTTGAACCTCATGAGGTTCACATGAGCCCACTTCTCAAGCTTGTCCAGGTCCCTCTGAATGGCCCCCATCCCTCAGGTGTGTCAACCGCACTACACAGCTTACACAGCACCTGCCATTCAAGAGGAGAATATTTAGGTTAGATGTCCTTAGTTTGAAAAGTGACAGCAGAAAAGTGACATTACAGAGCGACCAGCAATATTTTAAGTGGCACGGCAAAGTTGAATAAGAAATTGTTATTTAGTGTTGGAGATATACACAATATCTTTGGACCTACCCTTTGCCCTGTGCAACCTGTGAAATTTTTGGATGCTTAAAATTCCTGTACAGAAGTAGTTTTTAACACTGCATGCAGCTAAGTTATGGAAACCAAAAAGAATCAGCCAAATTTTTGGGAGGTAGGTCTGTCTCAAGTTAATAATCATAGTGGATGTCTGCGTAGGGCACCACTAAGCCACTGATTTCTCGAGGCTGGGAAGACGGGTGAAGCACTACGTGCCTCGTGTTAGTAGTCTGTCACTTCATGACTGCTGCCAACAAATGTTAGAAACAAGATACTGGGTTTGAGTGATATTCACCTTTTCACATTGTCAAGGATATGTTTATGTTCTCCAGAGAGCTTAATAACTCATAGGACACCTTGCCAGGTATTGAATTAAAACATTAAAGTTACAGACTGAAGCACTACAAAGCAAACAAATGAATAAGCAGTGAAAACTCATGTTCCCATTGCAGGATTGCCAAATTATCACCTGGTATCTTGAATAGTGTTTTTAATCTCCAGCATACTTTACTTATTAGCTGGTGGAAGGGTGGCAAGTCTACAGAGGAAATTACCCTGAGCTTCAGAAAATAAGGTATGTTCCCCTTAGGGCAGCAACAGATTCAGGTTACCCTGACTGTACACTCTATAAATGGGTATAGTTAATGAAATAAGTTTGAATGTTTCAACAAAGCTGAATCACTAGCATTAATATAAGCATAGTTAAAGTTATACCTGCACCTTTGCATCTCAGCGGGTCAGGTTCAAAAACGCATTTTGGACACAAAGTTAAATTTTGGACATCAAGTTAAAAAAAAATAAATCTGTGCTGAGGATGGTCCCAGAGACGCAGCTCCAGAGGGTACAGCTACTCCCAAAGCTCCTGACTTCATGCTCCAGGCTCCTGCTCTCCACCTCGCCCTGGAGGAGCCTGGAGCTCTCAGTGGTTAGAGAGCGAGGGAGTGCCTTGGGCTCAGGCACCCTTCCACAGACCCTTCATGTCTGCTGAAATGAATCTGGCTGTTTTCTGCCTTCTTACACCTCTCTAAATGGCCACATTTTAAAATACACACATACACAGTGCACACGAGAACATTTCACATTTGGTTTTTTGCAATGTAATGGTTTTGCTTGCTTTGTTATGGTTTCTTGCACCAGATGTAGGAATGCTGAGACATATGGAAAAGAAAATCAGCTACAGCAAGAGCGAGCTCCCAGTCATTGTTGCAGGTTCCTCAGAGAGAGGTGAATAAGATTAAAGACAACATCAAACAACTGCCAGAATGACTGAGAGAACCACTAGCGTTTCCTCCTTCCTTATCAACCCCCTCAGCCCAAAACAGTGTAATGCTGGGCCATGCTTGCTCAGTTCTTCAAAGGAAGCAGTTCAAGAAAAAAATCCTATGATGATAGTCAGTAATTAAAGATCCTGTTGTGAATGTTGCAAAATTATAGCAATTAAAAGAAATTTAAGCCTCTTCACAGCCCATTTTGTGTCTCTCCACCAAACAACTCTTGAAGCAGTCTAGCCTTAGAGATGTTACATAGGACAAACACCACAGGACAAAGTTTTAAAATATCTCTGTACTAAGGAAAAGCTTGGACATAGGATGGAAAGGCTAGTGAAGATCTGCTTATTCCTGGTTTATAATCTAGCACAGTGCCCTCCACTCTACCCCAGCCTTACCAAATGTCATCATTTCCTCACCCCTGTCTGCCTGGGAGCCTCAGCGGAGGCAGCATGGACACACTTGAGCTAGCTTTAATCTCACCAGCCTGTGAACCTGTGGCTAAGGATGGGCACAGGCACAGTAATGGCTGCAGGGAGCTGCATGGGGTGCAGAAAACACCCACGGCTCTGACATCTGCCCTGCTCGGCCGCTGCCATCCCTGAGACGTGTGAGGCAATGCCTCTTGCTGAGACAGCTGGCCAGAGCCAGACCTCTCCCTCCTCCTCCTCCTCCTCCTCCTCTGTGCAGCAGCAGCACTGACTTGTGCTGCTGAGAAGCTCAGAGGCGGCGCAACGTGCTCAAGTGGCCATGGCAGCGTAGAGAGCAAGGTGGCTGGCTGCCTGTGAGCTTAGCCAGCCTCTCATCTGGGTTTTGCAGCCCCGGCCACTGGCATCCCTCCCACTACCTCAGCCACCTTGTTTAAAACTAGCTTGAGTATGTCTGCACCACACCGTGCTTCCAGCCTCACTTGCCATCCCAACCACACCGCAGGCGATCTTGGCTCTGGAGATAACCCATTGCCAGAGTGGTCATGCACAGAAAAATCTGGTTTTCAAAAGTGTTGACTCAACCCTTCAAGCAGGCATTAGGATCGCTTACAGAAGCATACAGAATACTTTGTTTCAGCGCTCAATGGTCTGTTTGTGTGTTTACCAACTGGAGGGGGCTGCAGCACACAATTTTGCCAAGGCAAAAAGGTGTTCCAAGAAGAGCAGCAGCAGCTGTAGGCAGGCTCTGGGAATTAAATAATGGCATCTTATAAAATTTCACAAATTGAGCCAATAAGTGTGCAATAAGTCAGTTTTGAAATTACTGTCTTATATCAAGTTTCTCTAATAAAAGTCAAATTTGTGCTTAGAAAAGCTTAAAGCCCATATGTAGGAAAACTTTATAACTCTAATGGGAGCCATGATAGAGCAGCATGTTAGTAAATACATGTGTAAGCAGCACAGTACAAAGAGAAAAGTAGCAATATGTTAATTATCTCCCTCCTGTATTATTTTTGGTTGTCACTGTGGATGAAACTGCAGTGAAACACATGCATGTTCCTGACAGCTGCTCTGTTCCACGAGGAATAAAACAGCAGGAAGACTGGCGATGTGAAAGAGAGAAAGCAGAGGCTTTTCTTCTATAAAAATTCATTGCATGTCCATCCAGAGATAGAAATAACCTTTTTATGTTCTCAGTGACTGATTCAGAGGCAACTTTTTTAAAGGAGATATATGGGTTGGAAAAGAAAGCTGTCTGATGCTGAAGAACTAGTCTGTAGGGACAGGCTCCTTATTAGCAGCCATAGGTTCTCACTTAGCTTGGAAGGGTTGCAAACGGTCACGCCAGCATCGACAGAGAAGTAGTCTCTCGCATCCAGAAGGTCTGTATGGCCTCTGGCAGGCTCACTCAGTGAGCGTGGAGCCAGGCTGGAATCCATTTCTCCACCAGATGAAAGGTGAGCAAGACTGTGGCTGCTTTGCAGGTGTGAGACTTGGACTCTGTGCAGAAGACACGTCCTGGTGCTTGGAGTTGTTCCAGCCATGTCGTGCAGAGCACC
The DNA here is from genome assembly GCF_000687185.1 of Egretta garzetta. Classification (NCBI taxonomy): domain Eukaryota; kingdom Metazoa; phylum Chordata; class Aves; order Pelecaniformes; family Ardeidae; genus Egretta; species Egretta garzetta. Next base: position 1,890,871 of record NW_009258267.1, read on the forward strand.
GCCGAGTAACGGCAACTCAACCAGTGGCTAACTGCATTTGCCAAGTGGGCAAACTTTCCATTGCCCTAAAGAAAAGTGGGCAAGCTCTTCTTGCTTGCGTTTTTCCTTAGCCCCAGTACAAAGCAGCACCACTCTGTCCTGTCCAAATGAGGTAACCACTGCTCTATCAGTTGAGGTAATATAATAAAGGTTTAGCTGAAATGAGCCAGGCAAGGTCTTCAAGGACACATATTGGTCCTCTCATTTGAGCTTTTAGAGAAAAAAAAGCATCTTCTAGAGCACCAAGTTAAAGGACACCGTAGGCCTTTTTCCACTGAAAGAGCATATCCTTAAATAGGAAGGGTGTAAAGACGAAGGACTGAGCTGCTTGACAGGGTAGTTTCACATGCTGAGTTAATCCAGTAAATTATAGGATAAAAAGAGAACATTACACAAGCAGTCATCCCTGCATCCTCCAAACATCACCAATCTAGCACACCAGAGAATCAACTTCTCACCTAGAAGACATTAAGCATAATGTGATAAATAGAAACATTTCCAAAGTTATTAAAAACTACTTTGGCCAATCCACAGAGGTATGGTTAACAGAACTGGAGATGTTGCATAAAAAGGGTGACGGAATACCTAAGTTCAAAAGGAAATTCAAGGCTACAAGTCTCAATGAGTCCAGAGTCAATAATCCAAGTCCTACAGTAGGACGAGTCTTTAAGATATACGTCTCTCTTCACCATTTCTTAGTTCCTATGACTCCATTTCAACCTATGGGATTTTGTGGTTTCCATTCTTAGGCACTTGATCTATATACTGCACTGCATAAGCACCAATCCTAATGTCTTTATTAGATAATGTCTAAAACTTGGGCATTACAATGCCTACTTCTTTTTATGGAGCTACACTTGGGCTTAATGTAGTAGGCTAGGTCACCTGTGTTTTAATTTTTTTTTTTTTTTATCATTCTGAGTTTTTAGACAAGGCCACTTCAAAGTTTTCCTTTGAGAAAAAAAAATGTAGCTTCTATAACCTTTCCTTATCACCAGGTCTCCTTGAGACCTACTGTTCTTCAGATTACTGCATGCTGGGCTTTTAGAAGTAGACAAATTATATCCTTTTCCTGTGATATGGTGACTAAAACTGTATAAACAAGCGTTTCAGATAGCAACACATAAACAACATGGCAGATCATCCCAGTGTGCAAATATAATAGGAATGCAAAATTTCATGAGCCACAGTGAAGGGTGTGAGCAAAGTAACTCCCCAAACATGCAGGGGATCTGGACTTTGAGGCCAGAAAAATTGCTTTACTTGTTGTATTCCACATAACTTTGGTCGTGACAAGAGTGTGCAAGTATGGAAGCCTCTTTCCTCAGCATGGTATCTGTTACATATGGCTGGCTGGCCAAGAGTCATGCATGCAGCAGTGGTTTGTTTTGCTTGGGCTTTTCCTTCTGTGTTTTGCTTTTCAGGTACACAGAGAGGATGGATGTGTTGGGAAGAACAGGTCATGGATGCACACCCAGCTCACCGGTCAGGTGCAGATGGTCCTCCTTTCTTGTAATATGCTATTCTATGGACATACACCATCCCTGTTGCTGCCAGGGCCTTCAAGGTGAAGTCTTCCCTTCCAGACCTCTTAGCCAGTCCTCTGGAAAACCTGAGCTCAGGTCCTGGCTTGTTTTGCAAACAAGCATCAAGACCTTGAACTTGATTAATAACTCAGGAGAAAAACAGTTTGCCCACACATCCTTAAGAGGCAGGAGCTGCCTAAGGCTCCATGGTCCAGATTTTGGGCAGCCTAATTCCAAGCAAATCCCTGTTCTTAGGGTTTCCTGTGGCTGGCTTTTAGACCTTCGGGCATCCTATGCAATTCAAAACACTAAAAAGGGGGATTCAGGGGGAAGTGAGGCTGACTGAACCCAGGCCTGTAGGTTTTCACTCCTAAAGGTGGCTTTTTCCCCCATGTTTTATTCTCAGTATGACGAAAACAGCAGGAAATGTCCTGGTTGACGGCAAATTACACGACAACCTGCTGCAAATAGCCTGAGCTAAAATACCTGACTTTCAATAGGGCTTTCAGGTGTAGGACTCTGGATCCAGCTGCTGCTCTTCAATTTTGGCTGCAACACAGGGGCAGAAAGCTGCAGCCTCTGTTAAGTACAATGAGAGGAGCATCTAGAGATATTTTTGTCATATGTTGTGAGAAGGGCTAAGGTAAATAGAGTCCCAAAATCCAGTAGCTGAAACAGCAGGTCTTGCCTGTACCTTCACAGCATTTTATCTCTGGCATTGCAGATTTTTCAGTCATCCTCTTGATTTTTTTTATGTGTGTGTATGTATACTACGAAATGGAAGAAGAGTCTGGACCAAATAGTACAGTTTGGTTTAGTATAATAATTCTGACAAATCCATAAAGTTATAGTAGAATTTAAGTTGGATTCTGTTAGTACAATAAATACACAGTGTTTTTAAAAATATTTGTATTTTTTCATGAAAAGATACAATCTATCCCTAATTTTTGAAGCTCTTTTGCCTTTGCGATGATAAGGCTCCACAAATGTGTAACCAAGGGGTTTGGCCATTGCTTTTTTCTAGAGTGTCACAACATGCTCTGCTCATAAATTGGAAAATATCGCTGTCTCCATATTTCATGATATCCTGGGGAATATGAAGTGAGCTCTTTTATGGACTAGGACAGAGGAGCATTGGAACAGCATGTGCAGGAAGTCACAGTGACCACTGGAGATACAGGGAGATGCAAAAACCTCACATTTCTACTTACAGTGCTATCTGGGAAGCAATTTCCCAATAATATAAGAAGATATATGGATAGTCTGACCTATTTTTTTGTAGAGACTCACTGCAGCTGAGTATTTCCTGTAGTGACCTGGATCCAATATCATAGAACCTAATAAATCAGTTAATATTTCAGGTAACTAAAATATTAAAAGATGCCTTAAAGATTTAAAATTTTTCCACACGTCATACTCCAGCTTAACAAACAAAGGTAATGTGAAACATGTAAAAATTCCCCTCCTTTATTAATTTTTCTTTTTTTTTTTTTTACTTGAAAGCTATCCAACTAAGCAAGGGGAAGCCATGACCTTAGAAAGCGCTTTTCTCTTTACCAGAGTGTTCAGAGACAATGTGTGTGGCACATTTAAGTGATACATAATCCCCAGTTCTTCCCCTCAGTCTCTAAGGAATAAAGACAGAATCTCTTGTTGTGGTAAGAACTATTCCCCAGAATACAGATTTCATCTATTCAGTGCATCTAATGCTGTTCAGTTATTAAACATCCTGTTTAGCTCTGATCTGTTAACAAATATGGGATTTTCTTCTGTGATTTGACTTGAGAATCCAAATTTTCATTTGTGTCACATAGGCTCCATGGTGATCCTTCATTTCTCCTGTGTATGGAGACTCCATATAACCACCCCAGGAATAAATATACTTGGAATAGACCCAACTCCTTTCACTTTGCTGGGCTCTGCTGACCATGATGTAACTGCGCAGGCATCAGCTGCTTAGCCCAGGAAAATCCTTCCATTAAAAATGAAAAAAAAAAATAAAATTTGAAGCCTTCCTATTGTTTTCCTAAAACAAAAGGATGCCGGTTTCATAAAGCCAAGGCTTTTATATTAATCAGAGAATCTGTTGATCTTTGCCAGCCACTACATTTCTTGGCAGTACAAGGAGCTGAAACAGTTAATTCAGCATGATCTCTTAGAAAGAGCCTAGTAGCAGAAAAGGGTTGGCTGAAGGCATTTTCCTGTACTCAGGGTTTTAGTTAATTTTATACACAACAACTAGGATGACATGCTATTACAGAAAAGGTCATAATTCATTCCAGTACATTTGCAAGCCAGGAATTCTAGGATTTGTATAAGTCTCTTGTAAAATGGCCAATTTCATGTTGAGCATGCAAACACTCAGAACTGCAACTGTCAGGAGACAAAGTTCGCCAACAGCCAAATGGAATTAAACTCAAAACCATTTCAGTTACTGTCTTCTAGGCTAGATAAGCATGAAACGAAATTTTACAAAAAATGGTTGTGACACCAAAATAATATTTTGCCATTGATCCATAGGTACGAATTTGACCCAAAAATCTGTAAAATTCAAGGCTTTGTATTTTTTCATGAACCTCTGATGCAGGCTTCTATGCTTTTCAAGTTATCCTGCCTCTCCCACCAGGAGAACTGAAAGTCCCTGGTGCAGCCATAGCTAACGGCCTAGTAACTGTTTTTAGTTGTTTTTTTCTATTTGCAAATATTCTATGAATAGGCTGTAATTTGACTGCTTATTTCTTTAATTTCACATAATTTCATTTTCAGGTTACAGATGGGATACACAGTATTCACCGCAAGTATCAAGCAAAATCCATCTAAGACTTGAGCTAAGATTTCAGATCATCACTGATAAAGCAGTAGACAAAGACCTAACTTTGTGTTTCCATGCTGAAATTTAACTACATGATGCCATTATGTTTACACATATACCTAATGCTAGAAGTTAAGTAGTTAAGCGTGAAGCGGGATCAGGGACTTGTCACAGGAGAAACGTCAAAATGCTCTTCATCATTGTTTTTACTTTAGAATAAAGAATAAAAGGGCTTTTTATTTCATTTGGCTGGTGATTTGCAGGGGGTTTTTTTGCAGAAACGTGAGCCTGACAACAGCAGGTTTATGAACACATCAGGTTTATGAACACATTTTGCTTTTAACAAATTGCTTATAGATAGGGAAATGTCCAAAAAAACACCCCCAAACCCTAACTGTTCACAGTGACATTTTATAAAAACATATTTTTATTTTTCCATTTAAAATAGGAGATTTCATTCCAAAATATCCTCCCATTTTGTTTTTTAAAAAGAAGTTTTAAAAGTCCTCAGACCTATAAGTGTCCCTGATGTTTTAGGATTTTACCTGTGCTACCCATCAAAAATCTCTGAATGTTTCAGGTTTGGGTTAACTTGATTTCTGCCCCCCACCCAAACTGAAACAAATTGGCCATCTTGGAAGAACTCAACAGAAGGATGAAACAGTCACGAACTTCAATCTGAAATGGGCCCAAATTTCAGTGCCTCTCAACGCCTCAAGCCTAAAGCCATGGCAGGGCGGGAGCTGCCCGCGGGCTGGTGGTGGCTCCCCACAGGGAGGCAGCCCTCTTGGCTTGCTGGAGCACATGGCCAGAGGCAGAAACCCCTTCAACCACCCGATATTAATCCACTGCTGTGTGTGAGCCAGAGCCCAAAGACTCCCCAGGGCAGAATCGCCATTTCATAGCAACCTCTCTCGGTACGCTCCAAATTTCGCCAAGTCAAGCAGCTGCAATCCTACATGAGTCATTTGGCAGGCAGGTTGATCCTGCAATTTGTTGAGCACACATAGTAGTCCTTTAATGCAGTCCATTAAACAAACCTTGATGCAGTCCTTAGATTCTGTGGGAATACTGCAGCGATTGAGAGGGTTTGGTTTCAAGGTGAATACATGGGGATTTTGCCATTGAATTCCACTGGTGTGCAGGGGATACTCCAGGGTCAGGTCGACTCTGTAATAACATGGAGGAAAAAATGCTTTTTGGTGTCATGTATAATTATGTCCAGCATTGCTGTTCTGGTACAGAAAGTTTTTCTGTGCGCGAAATCTGCATTTTCACCTTGTAATGTTACAATGACAGTCTTTGCAAGTGTCTGCTTGGACCCACGATGAAAGCAGGGCTAAGACTGAAATGACGCGAGTTGAAGATGTCAGAAGTTTGCAAAGACTTAAAATGCCTTTTTCTCCTAACTCTGCACAACACACATCCTCCTGGCTAATCCCGTGAATCCAGGGAACAAAAAGCCACTTCGCACAGTCTGGCTCATTTGGATAATTAACTATCCAGAGGAATTAGGTCTGGGGAAATGCTCTGATTTGCAGTTGTTTGAAGGCAGGACAAGTTAATAGTGTCACTGGTGAAGATAATGCAAGGAATTTCAGAGATAAACAGGGGCTGAAATGTCTCTGGTTTAATGGATAGCTGATGTTACACCTTGTTATTTTTTTTAAAAAGCCTGCACGTACAAAGACTGTCAACAGCAATGGATAGAGCGGACTTCAGCCTCCTCATATCCACCAGACGATCCTGTTCTTACCCAACTATCACATATTCT
>NW_009258267.1:1897045-1900541 GCF_000687185.1 Egretta garzetta
GCATGTGGCTATTGCTGTTCCCAGAGCACTGATAGCCAGCTGGAGGCTCTACTGTGGAGCAGAAGAAAAGGTCACTACTGAAATAGCTTTCCAACCAAGGCCCTGTCTGCAGGGGCAGATGCATCTTCTCACATACACCCTGCATTCCCTTCAAGTCAGGCGGCTCCAGGAGGAGCAGACGGGTCTACCTTTAGGGAGAAATGGAGAAAAGGTGCAGCTACACCCCCGACAGGAGAGAAGGGTCAAGAGAAGGGGAAATAAAAGTGCCCTGGAATAAGCCTTGCTCATTATAAGGGTCTGGAAGCTGGTTTGGGTAATTTTTTCCTCTGATCTGTAAATGCCTCTTTGAAAAGAGGACATATAAGCCATTTAGGAAAAGTGTATTTTAAGGAAGTGGTTAAAAGAAAAGAATATGAAGGTGGTGCGAGCTAGTCACTCCAGGCAAAGGAGACCATATTTATCAAAGCTGTTTTAATAGCAGAAAAAAACATAACTATGTTGGTCAAGTAATTTCTTCTTGCTGAAGACGGCAAAAATATTAATTGAACAACTAACTTGACAAAAAACTCTGGCTATTATTTAGTCAGCTGTAGTTACAGCCTAATTTATGTCCGTTTCCATCCTCATTGTTATGAGAGTATCCCTCAGGAGCTAACAGTGTGAGATAGTGCAAAAATGCTTTTGTTTTATTTTATTTTATTGCTTACACACAAATTCTTGGTAATTGTACTAGATTTTCTCAACATGACAAGAAGAGGACATGCTGAGTGAGAATTTTAATAGCAAAAATTATTTAAGAAACAAAAACCTCTCAACTCCCAACCTCCTGGACACCAGCAAATAACTAAGTAGAAAAATGTCATCCAGAAAGAAGTATTCAAGACCCAGCTGGTGCATTAACTGGCTTTAACAAGATGACAAATTACCTAAAATCCAGCTGTCTACAGTGAATCTTCTAGGTCATTGCGGTGGGGTTACTTCCAAGCCATCAAACTATTCTAGTACCCACATGGCAGTCTTGGAGATCCCCATCGCAAAGTGTCCCTACAGCCTCCTCTGTGCAGGTACGCAAAAGGCACGCGTGTAGTTTTTAAAACGTCTGGGAAAGCAATCGCAGTACAAAACAAAAAATGTGGCAAAGCCAGCAGGTGTTTGGGGACACTGGAGTGTTTCCTCCCCATATTATTTTGCTTTTTCTTTCTGCTTTTATCCTCCCCTTCCTCCTGGCGGGCAGCTCTTTCTGTGCTCGACCCTTAGCCATCCTACCCATCTGTCACAGCCCTCCTCCCATCCCCCGTACATCCCCATACATCCCCATACATCCCTCAGTGGCTGGCAGCGCTAGCAAATACTCATCGCCTGGCCACGGCCTGCCCATCCAAAAGGAGAGGGAGCGACTGATATATTCCCTCCTGGGTTTCCCTTCAGCATCGCCACCAGGAAACTTGCTGTTCACAAAGGCACTGCTGGCCCCAGGAATCAAACACCGGCCCCGGCCCAAGGAGCAGGGGCTCTTGCTGTAGCCCAAACACAACTTATTGTAATCCCTTGCTGCCTCCTGTGCTTATACGGTACAGACCTTCTTGGGTTACAAGACACTTTGAAGATCTCACCTTCTCCCATTACTTGTCTTTTACATAAAATGTCCACAGATGTGAGTCTGCTAGCGTGCTGGAGGACTGCGGTTAATAATTTATAAACCAATACTTCCTATTGGGCATATTGTTTAACGTAAAGGCGTATGGCAGAGGGAGCAGGCTGCCTTGCTGCAGGAGCACCCTCTGCTGACTTGTGCGCGGGGCGGCAGCCCTGAGGTGGGGTGATGGCCACCGTGGGGGGCCTGCTGGGGTCTCAGCTTCTCCTGGGTGGTGGTGACTCTTACACCCCTCGCTCTGCAGCAAATAGCAAGGCTTAATGCCCCAGCAAAGCACAAATGAAGGGGACTCTAGTGGAAATACCCCTATGTGCAATTCTCAGGAACCCCACGCAACCCACCCTCAATTTGCAAAGAGTCGCCCTCAGAAAGCCCAGTGGTTTTTCTGTGTTCATGCTCCAGCAATCACACTGAAAAGGCTCCTCTTGAGCCAAAGCCACAAGGAAATGGTCTAGACAGCTACACCTGAAAATAGGCCGTTGCGTGTGATGGTGTTTGCCCCATACTCCTAAATCACCCCAGGGCTGAGTGGAGCACAGGAGAGGATGTGGGCTGATATATTTACCTTGTCAAGGATAACTCCCCCCAGGTGGTGACCAGCTCTGGACTAGCAGTCGCAGCATGAGAAGATGGGTCCTCCCTAGGAGTGTGCAGTGGGTGGATCTTCTTCAAGTCCTTTCCCATCCGTGACAGCTCTGGAGCTGGAAATGCCAGTAACAATGGTGAGAACAGTCAAACAGCATCTTCCTGCAGGGATGTATGGACTAGATCATCATAAATAAACAATCTGGCATAGCTAGTAATGGCTGCTCAATAAAGAACCATTGTGTTGCTCAAGAGCACTGGTGGCAAGTGCTTGTCCTTCCTACTCTTACCACATCTATCTCTATGAACAGTAATTCTATTTGTTGTTTCACTTTTTTGAAATATTTTTAAGTGTTTCTAAACACTTTTTTGAGTATTTGCTAATTGGCGAGCTACTGGTTCTTCACATCCTCAGGAATCCTTGAGAGATTTTAAAATAACAATTAATTTCAGATTTCCAAAATGCAGTAAGTGGTATAAATGCTACAGAAAAGCTTTCCAGGGCACTGTGCAATTTCAGCTTGCTTTCAATTTTGCTTATGTCTTAGGTCATTTTTTTACCGGAAAAGTGATTACAAAACCAAAATGTTCATTGCTCTCTAGGCATACCTTTACTGACCTGAGGAAGAGTTTGTCTGCTGAAAGCTTGTCTGCTTTTTCAGACTAGTGTAATAAAAGATATTGCCTCCCCTTACAAACCTTGCCCCGCTGACTGATCAAAATGTTGCGAATGTTATTTCCAGCAGTGCTTCATTATTCAGATTAGAAGGGCAGGTTTAAAAACCTACAACAGAGGGATGTCCTCATTTAGCTAGAAACCAAACTGACATCCTCCTGCCTGAAACTTTTGGCTGCTTGTCTCCAGTCTGTGGCACAGGAGCCCATTTTTGCACCAGCGGGAAACATGAATGTCCACTGGAGGCTCTGCGCTGGACACCCTTCATGGTGGGATAGAGGTGGCCATCACGTCCTTCCCCCTGCCCCAGCTGAGGCTTCAGTGTCCTCTCACCACACACCAAACGTGCCAGCTGGGCTAATTCCCCCCCCCCCACTGGTGCCTGTGAGCCACAGACTGCCTCTTCCCGCTGTCCTTGTGCTGGGGTTCCTACTGGTTGATGCCTAGTGGGAGGCATCACCAGGCAGCCTGGACAAGTGGTGGGACACGTGGAAGCTGCTGTGTTGATGCTCACGCAGAGGACTGTCATCAACTCCTTCACATGCACGGCATGGGTCCTCACCTGAGCTAAGGGCTACGTG
>NW_009258267.1:1900556-1902951 GCF_000687185.1 Egretta garzetta
ACTTCCAGGAAGGCCTTCAGGGACTGCTGTTACCAAATTTCATGACGCTCTGCTTTCTTGGATTATCATACGACATAAAATTTGTCTTGCTGATCTGCTGTTAACAGGGCAGGAATACAGGCAGAGCTGATTTTGTGGTAAAAGTTGAATTCTTTCCCATTCATTCACCCAGGGGGAACCAAAACCTTCACAGAGGGCAGACCTGAACTGTTGCAAGGACAGACAGTAAACCAAGACCAACCGCTATCAGAAATATTGTGTGTGTTACACTGTCGTGGAGAGGCAATTTATTGAGTCCTGTTTCTGTGTATGAAGACATTTTCTATTTTCAAAGGAGGTGGTAAAATACAGACAGCCTCCTTCTGCCAAAACATACCTGGTAAGAGGTCTTGGGTCATATTTAATTGCAAAAATGTTCTGACTGAACTGGCTTTTGGATTTTACCTCCAGTTCTGTTAGTTAGTGCATCAGTAACTTACATACCATCTCTCTTCCGCAGCTATGTAAGCATCTCAGTTTCCTCTTGGTGACCTCCTTTTGTCACTTTTCCTTTTCATATCTATATGTTTCTCTTCTGTTCAATAGGGAGGAGGAGTTTCCTCCAGATAGTCACTCATTCCTCCAGATAGTCATTCATTCCTCCAGATAGTCATTCATGATGTGGACCGAAGCTTCGCTCTCAAAAGTACCAGCCTTGAGCTGGTGGCTGAGCCTTTGGGGTTTTCATCAGACTTTCACTTCCATGTGACAAAACAGAGAAAAGATTGTCAGTAGCAATCTTGGGTATGTTGAATATCACCCAGTTGCAGATGTCTGCGCACAGCAACTTCCAGTCTATTCTTTTACTTGGCTGCATTTAACACATCCTGGGGCCACGGCAATCCTCAAGTAAAATCAGTGGGAGGTCTTTTCACTGGAACCCAAGTGTTTCTTCCTGGGAGATGCCACGTTTTTCCATCACATATAGGGTTCAGTTTTGTCTTCTAGGTGTGTCCTACCTCAGAGGCTCATCCTCTGTATTTTTACCAGGTTTTGGACCAGCAACAGTTTGCTGGTGTGTGTGTGCTTGATACTCATTGTCATTGTGGACAGTCAGTCATCAGGTATGGAAAAAGGGCAGTTTTAACTACATGTGCTTCACTAGTGCTTGTTACAAAGCAGCATCTAACAAACCCCCTGGCACACTCAGCCCAGCATCCACAGAGAATAAGGCGCACGCTGCCTGACAGAACCACCCCCTTGCAACAGCAGTACGAGGATTTGTTCTGAAGGTCTTTTATTTAGGAAGAGGAGCAAAATGTTAAGAAGTGCCAAGATTTTTCTTTTGCGTATAAATCCCCTCACTTTTTATTTCTGGGGTCATGCACCGCTGAGGTATGTGGTAAGGAAATAGCATCTTGAACTTGCCTTATACTGAAAAATGAAACAGATCTTCAATATTCCATGGAGAAGAGGGTGTGCATCGTTTCTTGAGAATAAGCCCTTTGTGTCTCTATTATTTTTACAATGCACTTTAATGACCTGAAAGCATGTGTGTGCCTTCTTAAATCATCACATACAAAACTACATTTTGACTGTAAAATATATTAAGAATCTTATAGAGGAAGTTATGCCATGTGTGGTTTTTTTTCTCTGTTTTCAAAGATAGGACGAGTTGTGCCTATATTGCGAGGACAAGCTCCAAAAATGAAAAAAATAAGGTGGGAAGGGGAAGGTATTCTTTTTAAAAAGAATAAATCCTAGCCCTAGACACCAGTGTTAGAAAAGTCACCCTTACCAGATGGCTAATACAGACAAGGGAAAATAGCCAACTTGATTTCAAATGTGAGAGTGATTTTTAAAATGAATGATAGAAACTACTTCAGATTCATTATTTTAAGCAGGGAAACTCATGTGTTTAGCTTATGGGTCTGGTTTGAATAAAACTTTGTCTTTCTTGAATAGAAATCATATGTGATTCCAGGCAGTGGCCTGGACCATTTGCTAATACTAATTGTTGCTGGTTGAAAGTAGGGTAGAAGATTGTTAAAGTCTTCCCTGGCAGTAACTTGATCTGTGGAAATGTACTTTACAGGAACTGTGATGAGGTTTACAGCTGGCAGAAACTTGTGATAGGATGGCCACATGACTTTATATCTCCCTTTTAATAACAGAATAAAAGCTTGCATGACAGTTCTGGTAGGTAAGGGATGGCAGGGATTGTATAAGCTGAAACAGGAATATATGTTTTTATAAACATTTCACATTTTGGAAGATACTCGATGATGTGGCTACTTTGAAATAATGTTATCACAATACACTGAAGTAAAGCTGGCAAGTTAGAAAACCACCAACTGAGGCCAGATGGGCTGTTGAAGTTCTCACATGAAGCATCCGTGGTGAAAAAAAAAAAAAA
>NW_009258267.1:1902976-1919672 GCF_000687185.1 Egretta garzetta
AGCTCTAACCTTAGTTAAATAAAATGTGATTATTCTGCATAATTTACATGTTAGTACTGGTACTCTGGTAAATTTGAGAGTGAAACCTTCTTCTGTTTCTGAAATGCCAGGGTCATGCTACCTGCAACCATCAGCCATAGTGCAGCGCTGCTATTCATATTTGCGTCCAAGCTGGCAGCATCTTACTGCTGCATGAAACATCCAGGGCATGATTCAGCTGCACAAAAAGGTCCCAGTGCCCTTCAAACTGCCCTGACGTGTCTGAGACATCCCTGAGGCACTGGCAGATGTGGTGCATAACTCACCGCACCCCATGTCCCTGCATCTCCGTACCTCGGCATCCTCCCAGAGGGGCCGCCAGCTGCTCCAGGGAGATGTCCTGCAGCATCACAAACAGCACCAGACACCAAAGGCTGAGGCACCCAATGGCGTCCCCTATGTCTGTAGCATAAACCTGCTAAGCCACCTCAGGATCAGGCTCTACAGGCACCCGTAACAGAGCAGTGGCTGTGGAGCAGAAAAGAGCTGTGGGTTTGATGCCTTCTTCCTCCTGGGATGGATGCCGTCGCCCCTTCCCCATGGGGAGTGTGCCAGAACTGTAAGAAAAGCTCGGCCCCAGTCGAAGGGATGAGCAGCATTTGGTTGGTGTTCATACCAATGACATGTCGCCTGCAAGCCTATCCAGAAGAATTTGAGCCTGCAGTTCCAGTCAGTGCATCGTACACTTATTTTCGTTGCACATCCAATCAGTATCAATGTGTTTTCTGAAGCTTTGTCATGCTCGGGTAGAAAGAAAGTATTCTTTTCACTAATATTTGTATTGTTTCACATCTGGTTCATAATAATTCTCACGCTATTGTCAGTGGAATTGCTATGCCATTTCCTTTCATGATGTGCTTGATGGCTGCTCTGGAAAACAGTTTATTTACAGGTTCAAAAAGATGCCGTTGGGTGTATTTTCCATTTGGCAAACTACAAAAGTAACATTTACAGTTATAAACACCTGCATAGACTAACATGTATGTTGTATAACTTTCTTCACAGAGAGGTATACAGCATAAATAACATGTAAACAGCTTTCTACAAGTCAAAATGAATGCAGAAAAAAACCCAAGACTCTAAGGGAAATAAAAACTAGAGAAGTGCAACTTTTTTTAAACCTTTTCACTTCCATTCCTTCCCAATCCCAGTCATGGCTACTTCACGTTTTCTCCAGTGACTCTCTTTTGGAAGTAGTGAATATTGTCTACTTGTTTTATATGCTATTGAAAAATCAAAAACCTTCACAACCACTGATTCTTTTCATTTATGATTTTACTTCTCTACCGATTTGCAGAGTAGCAGCAGGCTGTAAAAATGCTCTGTGTTGTGTCCTGTTCTGTGTAGTCCTATGAGAAGTTTCAGTGTGCTCTTCTCTGGGGAAAGCTGAACTCCTTGACTGAGTCACATCCGCAGCCAAGGCCGGCAGTAAGTCCTTTCCCCTTTTGGTGGTTCTCACCTGAGCATCCTCTGGCATTTTTAGGCAGCACAATGTCCTTGTCCTAAACACAGCTTATCAGTTTTCAGACCCATTGCTCAGCTGGAGAGCAGATACATACATTTTGGGATCAATATTTTTGACATTAAAATGTGGGCTTCTGTCATGTTTTTGTCTGGTCTAACTCTTGCTTTTCCTTGACAGTTTGCTCGGGGATTTTTCACAATCTCTTGTGATGATGACAATAACCTTAGAAGTGTAGCTCTAAAAGCAGACTCTTCCAATTTCTTTACAGTTGTCAGGTAGAAATAAAGGTAGTAGGGTGGGAGGTACAAGAAAGTCAAAGTTTCCATTGTTCTGATGTGTTTTGAGCAGCATACTGCAGCATCAGATAAGTCTTTCATGGACAAGCACACAATGCTACCCATCTAAATACTACGTTTGGATTTGTCATGGTCACTTGTGCATAAAGATGGCAGCTTCCCTGACTGTGGAGTTTCCAGAAGGTTGTAACAAACTCACAGTTGCCCACGGCAAAAATACCTGGCAGAAAGTTCAGCTCTTACGCATGTAAACCTGGTACTACTGATTGAAACCTGCTTCTTGTCTGGATGTGTCTCAAGAGGAATGGAGATAGCTGTGGGATGGGCCTTCTCTTCTCTGATTCGAAGACCAATGCAACATCTCACTTATTTTCCTGGCCCTCACATTCCTGAGGAAATGCACATTTCTTCTCCCTGCCCCTTGTATGTTCTTCAGTCCTCTTCCAGTGGAGGACATGAGGGAAACAAGCACAGAAGGTGCAACACAACTTGTTTCGCTGCCTGTGGGAGGGTGCAGCCTTACCCTGTAGACCCTCCTGCCTCTGGTCCTGCACACTTCTAGGAGATGCAAGGCAGCATCTTGGTGTGGAGAAGCAGATCAAAGGACCAGCAATTCATAGCTGTTCACTGTGGACAAGGCTGCAGCATGGACCTCATGCCAGGTTCTTGTAAAGGACTGATTTAACTTAAGCGGGTCTCCAGAATTGCCAAGATTATGCAGGAGACCACTGAGGCCACCGAAAAAGCAGAACAAGATTGACTGAAACCACCTGAGACCCACACTTCCTAAGGCCATGCCTCTGAGAGTTTCTGGACGTGTCAACCTTTCACAGGCAGTTTGGTGCAAACGCTGAGCAAATGTTGGCCTTTGCCAGGAATATGCTTTAGAGAACAGCGTGGACAAAGGCTAAGAAAAGCTTTCACAAAAAGCACAGAAAATGGGAATTAATGGTATCCCTTCCCCAGCTGTAATTTGCCTGTGTTTTAAACACTATTAACACAGACAAAACCAAATTCTCAGATAGTTTCTGTAACAGCAAATGCAGTTGCTATTACAACAGGTAATGACTCAATGTTTCATTGTCTTTTATGCATTATAACTTACGTCCAGCCATCTTTTAGCTGGCTCTGTCACCAAGTCCTGACTCCCTGTTAAACCTCAATCTCTGGCACTCATAACTAAAGCAACGAGACTAAGTCCTTAAACTTATCCACTAAATGTGTTGGCTCTGAGAGCTTTTTCCAGAATTATGTCAGCCCTCCACTTCTCACTTATCTTCCTACCTCCTGCAAGTGCCCCTATTCACAACACTTTGTACATAGCCTGAGACTTTCAGAGACCATCATGCAACATATTAAAACCATTCTAATCTGCTGCTTCACACATAACCTCTCAATCACAGCTCGTACTGATTCCAACCACCAGGCCCATGATCTTCGTAGCACATTAGCCAACAAAAAAAAAAAATAATCCATTTTCATACTATCTTATCCATAACATGTGCAAATATTACCTCATCCATCCTTGAGCTGGCTCCAGAGATTAACCCAAAGCTGACATGATAGATGTCTAATTTAAAAAATAGTCTGTTTCCTGGCAGCTGATTTTATTGTCAGTTTTGTTTTAAACTTCAACTTCGGGTGTGACATCGCTACCAGAATTTCATATTTTTAAATACCATTTCACTTTCAAAGGCTGAAGCCAAGGATGATGTCATGTGTGCTAGTAGCTTAGCGCATATCTGAAGTAGGAGCTTGAAGATTAAAAAACCGAAAGTTTCCCTTGCAAAAACAAGAGCAGGAGACATAGGAAAAAAGATTTTTGTAGGAAAGCGACGTGACACTATTTAACCTTCTGATTAGGTCAAGCCTTACATGAGCCTTTTTAATTGAGGGGACGTCACTTACGCAGTTTGCTAGGCAGGAAGCGGCTGCTGGTGCCTGTGAAAAGCAGGCTGCGTGAGGTTTGAAGCAGCGTCCTTTGAAGTGAATGGAAATAGTTTTACTGAGCTCAGCGGAGGTACTCTGCATTTGTACTAATGCAATTCCAAGTACAATTTGACCCATGGGGATGAAGGGCACCAGCTAAATGAAAAAAAAATAGCATGAATCCTTTGTTTATGTTACAGAAAAGCTCATATTGTATGCAATATTACTAAGAAATGAAATATCCTTTGCAGTGAAACAGTTTGTTCTTCCTAATCCAGTATTATTGTTATGCATGTGTTAAATCATAGGATACACATGGTTGTAAAAGCTGATTTATTAACTAACTAAAAATCAGAGGCATCCACCCAAGCGCCACCCAGCATCTGCTGGGACTAATGTCCCTCGGAAACGTCCCATATGTCAAAGGAGGGTATAGGCTCAGAAAAACACTAAGCCCAGCTGGTCAAAAGGAGCAAAAGAAAAACAGGTTTTGCTTTATAGACTACAGTATTTTGTTTGTTTTCATTAAACACTCTTACTGATTTTAAACATCTGTATTTGTTAACTTGTTTAGTTCTTTCAAACTTAAGAGTACAAACAGTGCCATATGTGCTCACTGCTGGCATTTCTGCTCCCAGTGCTAACATTTGCCTCCAGAGCTGGGCTTATCTCTGACAACTCAGTAAACACGGCTCATGATGAAATTTGAACTGCATGAGGGACTTCGCTGCCTGGGGAAGGCAGAAGGGACACACGGAAGCCTCTCTCTTAAAACCTACGACACCCCCTGTGGCAATGTCGGCTCAGCTGAAGAAAAGCTGACGTACGGGGTGCGGGGGGGGACACTGCATGTAGCCAGCTCTGCCCTCCTGGGTCGTTACGATCCTGTTTATGTTACAGAAAAGCTCATATTGTATGCAATATTACTAAGAAATGAAATATCCTTTGCAGTGAAACAGTTTGTTCTTCCTAATCCAGTATTATTGTTATGCATGTGTTAAATCATAGGATACACATGGTTGTAAAAGCTGATTTATTAACTAACTAAAAATCAGAGGCATCCACCCAAGCGCCACCCAGCATCTGCTGGGACTAATGTCCCTCGGAAACGTCCCATATGTCAAAGGAGGGTATAGGCTCAGAAAAACACTAAGCCCAGCTGGTCAAAAGGAGCAAAAGAAAAACAGGTTTTGCTTTATAGACTACAGTATTTTGTTTGTTTTCATTAAACACTCTTACTGATTTTAAACATCTGTATTTGTTAACTTGTTTAGTTCTTTCAAACTTAAGAGTACAAACAGTGCCATATGTGCTCACTGCTGGCATTTCTGCTCCCAGTGCTAACATTTGCCTCCAGAGCTGGGCTTATCTCTGACAACTCGGTAAACACGGCTCACGATGAAATTTGAACTGCATGAGGGACTTCGCTGCCTGGGGAAGGCAGAAGGGACACACGGAAGCCTCTCTCTTAAAACCTACGACACCCCCTGTGGCAATGTCGGCTCAGCTGAAGAAAAGCTGACGTACGGGGTGCGGGGGGGGACACTGCATGTAGCCAGCTCTGCCCTCCTGGGTCGTTAGCATCCTCATTGCTTGTGTTTGCTGGCCGGAGTCTGTGCAAGCAGGTGGAAGGGTAAACTCCAGTGACTTGCACATCCCGCTATCATATTATCACAGAGGCTGCTTTAAAATGCAATGCATCACTTCCTACGGTTGCATGAAGCGAGTCTATCTGCCTCAGGTCACAACTGGTCAAGAAGATGATTAAGAAGTGGTTTGGCTTCAGTGTATTAGTACTTTCACAGAGATGAAATAGAGCACGCTCCAGGGTTCTTTAATCTAGCAGAGGATGGTCTCACAAGTGGAAGGCTCAAGCCAAACATATTTAAGTTATGAATTAGATGGGGTTTTAACAAAAGGAGTAATCATTGTTACTGACCGGAACCGGTTCCTAGGGGAGGCGATGTTTTTATGGCTGCTTTCCTAGAAGGCAGGTCACAGTCAAACAGGTTACCAGCCCCACTACCACAACACTTCTGATGGACAGAAGATCAGACTACATGATGTGTAGTCACCTTTGCCCTGTATAACACCAGGAACCCACCGAGCAGTGGATATGTCCCTTCTTAACCCTTAAAGTCCACTAATTTTTGGCAATTTGAGCAGCTATGCTCAGAAAAAGCAGGCTCATTTAGGTATTTCCCATAGAGTCCCCTCATTTTGAATATTCAGGCCACTTTTTGCAACCATTAATCTAATTTCAGGCAGATCCCTTTTTCAGAATATTTTGACTTAAACGCTTTTTTTCTCCTATGATTGACTTGACATGTCTAATTCCAATTTCTAATATATGCCTCCTTAGTAGGCATATAATCTTGGAACCTGGCCTGGAATTATCCAACCTAATTTTTGACACCCAAGTTTCCTTCAGAATACTTAATACAAATGGGTGCCTCTTAAGCAATGATTCTCAGCTGCTTTTTCTCAGGTAGTTTGCCCCTTCACATGGAGACCGTAGATACTGACATTAAACATTTGTCTAGACTTACAATTACAGAAACATGTATCTCTTCTGCCTGTTTGTCTTCAAACCCTGTCCCTTTTGCACTCAAGACCTGTATTTCAATACACGGTCCTTCTCTAAGGCTTTACACCCAGCCTGTGCCCCACACTGTACAGGTACAAGTCCCTGCTCACCTCTCCCAATTCGTTCTCCGTGAACCAGGCAACCATTCACTGCTTGAGACAGGGGTGCACCTACACACAGGAGCATGTGCGTGCACAGATGTGTGTTCACACACATGCACTCACTTTTTAAATACGTGCAGCAGCTCTGCCTGCCTCTCTCCAGCAGATGACATGGGAAATACTGACACTATATAAAGGCTGGAGGAGCAGAGGGAGGGAGAGGGGGTGGTAGGTACATGTATACATAAATTTCTTCAAAGAAGAGGAACGGTTAGTGGAATACGTATATATATGTGTGTGTTTAAATGGGAAACGAGGGGGGAGAAGCAAAGGAATGGCAGAGCTTATTTGTCGAAGGCTACAGAAAGCAGGACACAGACAAATTCAGTTTGTGGATATAGGAGAACTGGGGACAGCTCCTGCAGTTCATGTGCAAGTGTGTATACATGTTGGGGTGAGGGAGAATCATGCTGTGAATAGAGGAAAACTTCTCCTGATCCTCTCTGGGCATGTCCCGTGCGAGCCTGACAGCAGCTGGATGAGACGACTGACAGAAGACGAGGTTGGGCAAGAGCTATGGCTCAGTCTTGGTTCATTCAACACTTCCCGAAGGCAGGAATCCAGTGTTAGGAGAAGTGCATTACAGTCCTTCAGAGGTCTAGTAAGCAATCCATCAGAGCCACTGAATGGCACCACTACTCCTGGAGAGTTTCTGAAGCTCCTCTCAACATTTCACTAACAAAAGCCTGTGAAATTGTCTCTTCTGCCCTTGTACACTTCCCTACAGGAGGCACCAGCAATATGAGCTGCTCAGAGAACGCACAGCTTTCTAAACATGTAGTTGGTACCTTTTTCTCGTTCCTCTTTTTCCTGCAACACCCCTTCACTCCATTCCTTAACAAGTATCTTTTCTGGATTATTGACATTGGCCTCCAGGACAGCTAACTCTTAGCACAAGTAAGAATGTGTAAATTAAGCTGATTGGACTTGAAGTCCCCTAAAAAGGCAAAAAAGCATCCGAGGGGACTATCAAAAGCTTCTAGGCCATGAAATATCTCAATAAATCTGGCTTTACTCTCCTGGGTGTGGACTGTGGTTTGTATACATTTCTGAAATCAGGGGCAGGTGTCTGGGAATGCTACTGCAAAGCAAATACACAGGGGGGTCTAATTCATATCACTTCACATCCCCTTCTGAATTTGCACCTCTTTCCATGTCCAACTATTGGGTGTTTTTTATCGCTTTTTACGTTTTGAACTCGACACTGTGAAGATCAAATAAACAGCCAGTCATCAATTAGCTTTCCAAAGCAAATACTTCAATATTCACAACACATATGCGTTGCAGGCATAAACATTGTGGGATGTGTGTGTTGGTGTGTGTGTGCACATGTAGAAGGAACCGGGGGAACGGGCTGCTCAGTTAACACACGAGTTTCCAAACATGTGGCTTATACACCCTTCTTGTACCTCTTTTCCCCACAACATCTCTTTCCTTCCAAATGCAGGCAGATACACATACACACACAGGCTCACCTTTGATATAAAATTGAGCCTGGCTCTTGCTGTGAATGCAATTTTCTTCTGCTCAGAGGCTCTCTTATGCTCTTCTGTAAGTGGTCTGAAGGGGCCACCAGGTAAGGAAAATTTTGGCCCACCATGTTTTAAACCTCATCACACATTAGGGCCAGAAGCAGCAATAGCTTCTCATTGTAAATTGTGCCTGTTATTGTAATTTATCAGGATCAAACAGTTGCTGGCAGCCCTTTCCATAAGATCCGGTTGCAGTGTCTATATCAGCATCAAGCAAAATCAAACATGGCTTGCGAACAGAGGTTTAGCGATAAATAAATCACTCGGGAAGCTTTAGAGAAACAAGTCTTTCACACACACCAATGTTATGGTACTTGTCTTTATTTCTCTTCCAGCTTTCTTTTCTTTTCTTTTCTTTTTTTAATTTGATTCACAGTGTTCAGATGACATATGTTTTGCCTTATTCAGCCATTTGGAGTACAGGTGCATGACTGTGTTTTTGATGGAGTGTTGCTATTCTGGAGTGCTCCATCCAAAACACAATCCCACACATGTAATCCAAACTACCGAAGATGAGTCAACCATCTTCCCATTGCCATTATAATTAGGCATCTCTTTTTCATTCAGAGTTGCATAGTCTTTATTATTAGTTGCAGATGCCATGCTTAAACAACATCATTGAATCTTAAAAGGCTTTTGCACCAGGCTAGTTTATCCTTCAGAGCGGAGGAAATTAACAAAAAGCCCAAGCTTATCCAAACTTAAATTAAATCAAATCAAATATTATTGCACTGCAAGTAAACGGTGACACCTAAATACCTTTAGTATACATGTAAAAATCATAGCTTAATAGTCTCTTAAGCAAATACAGCAGCTCGCCAGGGAAGGTTTGTCGTAATTAAGGGATTGATGGAACAGCAGCTCCCAGGCTTACTAATGCATGCAGGCCACACATCTAAGTGTCTTTCCTTTGAAAACGTTTCAGCTTCTTATCACATTAAGAAAATGACCGCTTCCCAGAAGCCTGAAACAACAAAGAACCTCACTAGGTTTTAAATCCTTAAGCTAGGTATTATTTTCCAGACAAATGCTTGCAAAAGGCAGTTTTCACAGGTCTTAATACGCACTCTCTGAACCTTGGGGCTGCTGGTATTTTATTTCTGGTACCTTAGGAGCTAATAGGTGATTAGTGGGGTAGATATGGAGAGAGAGAGAAGACAGGGGAAAGCAGGTGTCATGTTCCTTCGAGGCTGAGCTTTAAGGACCATTTTAGTCCTTCCACGAGCCGACCTCTTGGTGGCATTTTTGGTGCTAGGTGGGTGGCAGACAGACACCAAATGTTCAGCTGCTGGAAATCTCTAAGTAATGACAGGTCGTATCCCTACCTAAAGCACTGTTTACAGGGGGGAAAAAAAAAGATCTTCTGCCTGTCCACATTTGAGGGTTTCAGAGTAGTGAGGTTTTTCCTTTCTGTAGCACCTATCCAGCTGGCTTTTGTTTTTTGTACACAGAAAATCAGTTTAGATTATCTTTATTTCCTGATATAAAAAAGGAGGACATGTGCTGACTCCAGAAAAGTTGCTTTGCCTGGTGGAGGACTTGGCCCCTCTGTTGAGCGCTGCCAGCACAGGGCAACAGAGGCAGCGTGCTATAAATGTGCCGTAGGGAGGGATCTGCACCTAGCCGAAATGGCCCCAAGCAGTGCTGGGGATGCAGCAGTGGAGAAGGAGACCTCAGATTTCTCTGACTTTCCTAACACCCAGCTCTGTACTAACAGCATCTGTGCAAACAGCATGGGACGGGGGCCTGCATCTCCACGAGCGAGGACGATGAGTGAAACAGCTACGTCAAATTGATGAGCACGTGAAATTGCTTCACACAGAGAACAGACTGGTAATAGTCACCCTGGCCCCGCCATCGATACCAGTTCACACATCCCAGCGTTTTTATTACATGTGAACCTGAGTTCTGGGGGGGTTATTCTTTCACTGGCCAAAGACAAAAAGGGTATCCATATAGAATCATAGAATCATAGAATTGTTTAGGTTGGAAAAGACCTTTAAGATCATCAAGTCCAACTGTTAACCCAACACTGCCACCCCACCACTAAACCATGTCCCTAAGCACCTCGTCTACCCATCTTTTAAATACCTCCAGGGATGAGGACTCTACCACTTCCCCGGGCAGCCTGTTCCAGTGCTTGACAGCCCTTTCTGTGAAAAATTTTTTCCTAATGTCCAACATAAACCTGCCCTGGTGCAACTTGAGGCCATTTCTCCTTGTCCTATCCCCCGATACCTGGGAGAAGAGGCCGACCCCCACCTCACTACACCCTCCTGTCAAGCAGTTGTAGAGGGCGATAAGGTCTCCCCTAGCGTCCTTCTCTCCAGACTAAACAACCCCAGTTCCCTCAGCTGCTCCTCACAAGACTTGTGCTCCAGACCCCTCACCAGCTTTGTTGCTAAAAAAAACTCCTCTTCTCCAGGCTAAACAACCCCAGTTCCCTCAGCTGCTCCTCTTAAGACTTGTGCTCCAGATTCTTCAGCAGCTTCATGGCCCTTCTCTGGACATGTTCCAGCATCTCAATGTCCTTCTTGTAGTGAGGGGCCCAAAACTGAACACAGTTTTTGAGGTGCGGCCTCACCAGTGCTGAGTACAGGGGCACGATCACTTCCCTACTCCTGCTGGCCACACTATTCCTGATACAAGCCAGGATGCCATTGCTGCCTCATATGTGCCCATCCATCTATTTTCCATTCACTGGGAAACAGAAACACATTCACCTGGACAGTCTATGGATCAGCCAGGGGAGCAGAACTTGTACAGGCAACAATTCCTGGCAAGGGTCTGATTTTGTCCCCTTAGCTTTTACGACCTGATGCTCAATTCCCTGTGCAGAAATGTTAAGACTAAACCTCACAGTGCAGTTTCAAAGAAAATACAAAATGTGGAGCAGATTAAGTTAGGACAAAATTATAATGAGAAAAAAGCTTGAGGAAAAAGGTAATTGGGATAAATTTCACACTCCAGCTCTCCTGTCCAAATGTACACTGTAACTACCTTTAGCCTGTGGAAAATGCCATAGAAATACCACTAACAAGCTGCTTGGTTCACGGGAATACTGTTTATAGCAGACATGAAGTCAGGAAAACTGTGGAATACATTATTGGTTAAAAAGTTAAATCAAACTCCTGGCAAATAAATTAATGGTCATTCCAAATTTTCTTTCTAAAAATGTAAGCTAGTATATGGCAAAGCAAGTGATCCATTAATGAAGTAATGGCCTTTCAAGCCAGAAGACGATCTTGTCCAGTACCTAACTGCTTTATTACCTCAGCAGCATAATTACAAGCCTTTTGCCAGAAGCCATAAAGGGTTGCGTAGACCCTGCCCATGAAGCTTGAACTCCGGTGCTTACAGCTTCACCGCTCCGTTTCGGTGCAAAGAGCCATGCAAGCATGCTCAACGCCCTCATCCCAGCATGGGGGGGCTGAACCACTGGAGCAATGCAAACTGGTATCAGATTAGCATTAGTTGTCACATATGTATGCGCCTGTCGCTATGCCCCGTGCCTGTCCCAGGGAAGACAGACCTAGAGTTACCAGAAAAATGCCAGCAGTTACACACAGGTAGAGCAGGTTGGAGGGACCGTTCTCATATGCCCCCATATGAGGAACAAGCACCATGTGCTGGTATGGGGCACACTTAGTGGTGGGCTTCAGGCAGCTAATGCTCCCGGCCTCTAACAGAGACAAATCTCAACACTGTGGGATGCATAGCAACTTTGAAAATCACAGAATCATAGCATCATAGAATACCAGGTTGGAAGGGACCTCAAGGATCATCTGGTCCAACCTTTCTAGGCAAGAGCACAGTCTAAACAAGATGGCCCAGCACCCTGTCCAGCTGCGCCTTGAAAGTCCCCAGTGTGGCAGTCAACCACTCCCCTGGGGAGATGATTTCAATGGTTGACTGTTCTCATAGTGAAAAATTTTCCTCTCATGTTCAGTTGGAATCTTCTCAGGATTAACTTGTACCCATTACCCTTCATCTTTTCCATGTGACTCCTTGTGAAAAGGGAGTCTCCATCTTCCTTGTATCACCCTTTAAATACTGGTACACTGTGATGAAATCACCTCTGAAAACATTGTGAGTGCTTTTCCTGAGAAGATGCACAAATCTTTCTTTCTACCTCTTCAATTCAGCAGAGCCTCCAACCCAAAATAAGAATCCTGCACTGAAAGTAGGGAAGCACGATGGTTGGCCAAGTGGGTGTTCCAGGTTCCCACCATTCCAATAACAGACCATTTTCAAATCAACCCCCCAAAAACCTGAAGACCTCCCAGTTGCACTAAACACAACAGTTTGATTTTTTTTCGACCAGTAGGATAAAATTCGATGTTATGACTAGCTATATTTGAGGGAGAAATCTCCTGTGGCAATCCTAAAGCTACCTTACTTTCAGAGGAAAACATTGAAAATTGTAAATGTATCACTTAAGATCTTACGCTGGTTTTGTACTGACAAATCGCACTTGCCATGCTGCGCTTTTTCGGATACTTATCTGCAGAGAAATTATGTTCTCCTAAATTAGCTTTTTAAGATAAACACATATGCATGTGTTGTTTATTGTACTTTAAAAATACAAAAAAGAAAAAAAAAAAAGTTGAGCGCAGAGAAAATTCTTCAAACTGCATTTGGAGAGTGACCTAAGATGTGGGAAAGTTGTCTATTGCTTATGTTATTTTTTCACCCACTTTTGAGTGCTTTGAGGCTACATTTCCCCTGAGTTATGACAGATATTGCCACCCACCTTAGTTCTTCCTGCCTCTGCCCTAACAGAACCTCTTTGTTGTTTTATCTAATCAGATTCAGAGGCCCTGCTAGAGTTGGCTCTTCCAGACTGTTCAAAGCGGTTATATTTCTTATTTCCCAGGCTTCAGAAGAACTAAAAATAACCAAGTGAAAATCTGAAATGCAAAGCTAATATTCTTGCCAGTGTTAAGCAGATACGTTGTCAGGATTAACGAGAGATTTTACAGATCTGAAAAATTTTAATAAATCAGAACACTTAATTTTTCTTTGCTGAGTTTTCGGAGTTTAATCTTTCCTAAGCCACTAAGAATTTTTTATAAAAATATTTACCTTAATTTTTTCTGAACCGAAGATACGTGGTGTGTCTTCACGCAAAGAGAAAAATTTATTATAAAACTTTCTGTATACAAAAGAGAGTATTGATGACAGATGAGGGCTTGCAGTTCAAATGACTTTGGGGTGAAAGCGACCCAAGTTATTTCTCCAGTCCCTGGAGGAGTCTTAAGTGTACTGCCTGATGCCAAGTACTGAGAATTTTTACCAGCAAAGACAGACCTGTAGTAGGCATAGGGCAGGATCATTAGGCTACGTTCAAATGTGCTACGGTTGGTCGCACCAACCGTATTTGTATCTATCTTTGCACAATAATTTTCCCAGGATTTATGAAAAGTTAAAGCTCTTAATGGGAGGGATCCTGCTCCGCTGGCTGGATTATACAGCAGAGCAATGGTTCCCAACAAGTTTAGACAGATTTGGGAAATGGAAGAAAAAGGAGTGTTAAATGTTGGCAAATGCACTTCTTTTAAGTTGAGAGAGTGAAATGCAGCTATAATGACCGACTGCAAACATCCACTGTCTCAAAGGAACTTTTAACTGCTTACATTTGCTGGCGGTTTTCTCTGTGATGGAGAACTCCTGCAGCCAGTAATCACAGCAACTTTGCGCCCCCCCTCTTCCAGAGGAACTGAAAAGTTGGCAGCACAGGGCACAGCACTAAAGTAATTAAACATTTACACAAATGAGCTAAAGGAAGGATCCATTTCCAAAAAGTCTGAGAAACACTGCATGTCTGCTAACTTCCAGAAGCTGGGAAATGGTCAGCAGCACGACAGCCCAGTTTCCAAACTTGCAGCTCGGTTCTAGGGACGCAAGCTTGAAGCAGAAAGATTAGCAACCAGTCTAAGCTTCTGGAGCAATTTGAAAGACGACACAGAACTTTGTTCTCAGCTGGTGGAGAAACTGCATGATGGAAAAGACCCGGCAGGTGAGATGCTAAGCGGAGTTCAAGCTAGCTGTCATAACGCAGTCAACCATAAACCTGGCCCTCGGGATTTGAGGGCTATGGTTAATCAGTGGCAGAACAAAATAAGACCTGTAGTGAAACAAAAGTGAAGGCATTAAAAATGATCTTTTAAACTGAAATTACAGTTAGGTGAACTATTTCATAACTAATCCTAATTTAACAATGCCAGACTACTGTTTTCTCTTGCACAAAATAGTTCCACATAATTTTTCCATTTTCTGTGCAACTTGTACTTTTATGGAAGGCTTTTTCTTTTTCTGTTGCGTATACTGGAAAGGATTTTTATTGCATAGTCATGTAAGGAAGTATTATCGCAGTGGGCATGCACAGAGAATGCAGTTTTAACTTCTTAATTCACCACTGTTTGTTTGCTTTTCATTCAGTATGAAACTGTTAACCTTTAAAAAAACATAACCAAGAATATGGCTAAATATTTATTATCATAATCTCATATTTCACATATTTGCAAGTTCAGTACTGAAATACTATCTAATGCAATGCCTCAGCCAAAGTGGATGTGGCAGACGTTTTGTTTCTTTTTTATTTGATGTCTTTTTCCCCATTGACATTTATGGATGATAGAAATCTGAAATTAGACGTGCAAAAACAAAAGTATGGATATTTTATCCCTTTGAATTTTACCATTAATTGTTTGAAATTATTATACTAATACATGAGGCCTTGTATTTGAGGAATCTGAAGAAAAATAAAATGTGTTAAATGTACACATTTAAACGAGAAGCCAGCGACTACAGCGGCAAAATCTGATTTCATAGAAGTCAACAAATGCTTCCCACCCATGTCAAGCAGAGCCAGAATTTTACCTTATAATCTGGGGCTCTGCCCAGCAGGATCTATTTCAGAATTTGTGACCACCCTTCTCCTTTATTAGTATTGCTGCCCAAATTGCCACGCTCCTGGCTGAAATTCATGGCTAGCCCCGCTCTCCCGTTTTCTAACCTCCGCTGTTAAGAGCTCTTGAGAACACTGCTCCAACTGGTTGGCATTAGAAGGAAATGAAAATCTTTTAAGTGGCTATTGTGCATGTCATTTGAATGCACTGGATGACATTTCAACACCAGGCAATGCCTCCTCTCCACCACAGTCATCGGGAGTGGTTTGGGTTTTTTTTCCTTCCCATATGGGCACTGAGGTTTCCGACAGCATTGATCCCTCTGCACGTTCCTTCTATACAAGCCTCTTTCTTTGAACATATTTCTGCAAACAGAAAGTCTTCAATGTGCAACAGTTTTTTAGCAGCTTGCAGGACTGAGCCCTTGATGTGATTATTTGATTATATATGAAGTAACTCCCAATGAATGATGTCACAGCTATCACTTTGAAGTTAACGGCAAAATTTGCATTGGCTTAAATCTGAGCAGGATCAAGGCATGCAGCAGCAGACTGACATCCCTTAATTAATTTCCATATTTCTCTTTAAATGCTCATGCCTCACTCCATGCTTTTTCATGAGACAAGAGAGAAGAGCAAACGCTGGAAACTGGTGTTTTCACCAGCAGTAGGCTGTCATGCTTAACAAATTGTTCTAGTGTATTAGTTTAGGTGGGCATCCTGTCCTTGATCAGCTCCCACATTTCCCATAGACAGCAGCAGCAGTCGCACACAAAGACCAAATAAATGACCCGTACTTTGCAAATGGAAATATAATACTCCATCTGCAGACAAAAGGCCCGACTGGAAGAAGTACCGCTGCACCGTTAGCAAAGTCATTCCTACAGACTTCAGTGGAAAACACAGAGCCTGTATTTCTTTGCTTCTTTGAATTTAAACTGTAATTTATACTTGCATAAAAAAATCTGGGATATATAAAGGCCATATTGGAAGCACGGTCTGTATCTCTCAAGCTAACAGGAAATGAGAATCAGTAACAGGATTTTAACTAGTTTCTCACTTGCCATGAGTATCCAACGCTCGCCGAAGAAAACTTCAAGAATCTTTTCATTCCAAGCCTGCTCAACAGAGAATCAAAACGTGAGTGTGCGGGCGAACAACGTTCATTTGTATTCTTAAGTGCGCTTGTTTTATTTTGCCATTTACTAAACGCCAGGGTAAAAATTCCTAAAGCAACGTGGCTCTCACAACAAACACCACCGACAGACCCTAGCTGGAGAGCACATGCAGGCACAGACTGCAACTGTTCTGTGGTTACTTGAGAGACAGTGGTCAGGGAAACAGGGTCATTAATTTCTCTGCATATTTTAAACATTTCCAGGGATGCGCTAAAATGCAATAAGAGCACAGCAGCCGGCATCTAAGGCCGAAACAGGCTTTGGAAGGGGATTTCTGCGCTTGAATGAAAGGGATGGTTTGGGTTTGACCTTTGCGTCAGGGAAAGCGATGCACTTTTTTAACTCTTTCCACCTTGCTTTTGCAAAAGATCGGCTGAACAACTTCTGAGGAAGCGTGCCCTTCAGAAAGCTGATGGAGGAAGCAATCCTGGCCGCGGGTGGCCACTGCGTTAGCTTCCCAAAAACGAAGGAGGGCGGTTCCCAGCACGGGCCCAGCATCGCCACCAAACGGAGAAATGAACTGAATTCGGTCTTCATTCACCCACGGACTCCGGCGCGCTCCTCCAAGGCAGAGAGACGAAACGGGGCGAGCGGCGAGC
>NW_009258267.1:1920509-1965131 GCF_000687185.1 Egretta garzetta
CGTGTGCTGTAGGGGAAGCCGGAGGAGGCGGGGGAGGATCAGGTCACGCCTGGTCCTAGCCCCGGGATGATTAAAAGGTTACATGAAATGCGTTAGGCTGTCTAAGCTTTCCTTCATCCCTCTGGTTTAGCCATACCTTCCCAAAACTTAGGCCTTACCGCATATATCCCCAGCAAGTGGCTTCTTTGGTTTATGACTTCCAAAGTCATTTGTGAGCCTCCAGGTCTAAAGGTATGGCTGTAAAGTACACATGCAAAGGGTAATGTTTGCCTGTAATCTTGTATTATGGAAATTGTCTGATATATTTACTGTCCTTTTGAAAAACAAAGTTTTAAATTGTTATTTCTTATAAAAGCTGTAATTATAAGGTAGACAGACAGAAGTACAGATAATGTCAGAAGAATCTTTTTCTGGCAAGGCTGGAATTAAGTGTTCTCCACTTGCTGAAGTAGTTGGCACAGCTAGTAAACTGTTAAAGCATCTAGTGTTTAGCGTCTACTGTTCTTTGATGTAAAAATATAAAAGGATACTGGATTATGTGTGTCATGAGAGGTAACGTTCTTAATCTTCTTACCATGTTTTCAGAGATATTTCCAAGTGCTTACAGAAGGATATCTTACTCGATTCAAGGTCTGGGAAGTCTGCTATAACTTTTTTTTTTTTTTTAGCTGCCAAAGCCAAAGTGTCGGGTGGTCTATGGATGAATAAGGAGTGAAAGCAGGAAGCAGTTGTCACAACTCGCCTGTCAAAATCAATTTACTAGGTAGGTAACAGTCCTGTGCACTGAGAGGGCTCCATGTTGAGAGAATTTTTGTGTAATGGTAAAAGCATTTCTGCAAATGTTTAGCCCTTTTATGTTTACATAGCACTTCTCAGCCTGGAAGATGCTAGGATAGTTTGATGTCCCTATACACACACAGTTTTGAAGGTAGCCATATGTGTTGAGCAGTGTGATATAAAAAAGCTTTGTAGCCTTTTGAGTGTGGGGCATATTTTATACCTGAGAAGTCAACACAGACTTTTGGGAATGTGAGGGGGGCAAGTGCCATTGGCTTTCTGTGTCAAGGCAGATCAAACCTCTAATCTTAAAGACTTTAATGCATTTATCGTTTACTGAGTCCTAAGCTCAGCAGAGACAATGAAACAAAACTTATAATGCCAGATGTCTCCAGTTTTGGAGAAGAAACATGGAAAGGATTTAAAAGCCCTTAAAATGGATGGGAAGTATTACTGCGGTGGATTCTTGTTTCATCATTGACAAAATGCTTAATTGCGCGTAGCTGAGAGCTGTCTTTTGAAGAAAAATGTAAAGATGGCTATTTATTTATCCCTCAAAGTTTAAATGCTGAAACTGTTGTTTTGGAAATAAGTGCTTTGATTATAAGGAATGTGTGTAATCCAGGTATGTTTGTATTGATTGTCTTGTTCAGTAAATAATTTAGATTAGGAGTGGGAAGAATGAAATTTGGCATCTCTTGAGATTTTTCTTTTTTTTTTTTTTTTTTTGCTTGTAGCTCTCTATGAAAGCAGCAAATCTCTAAGCTACCTCTAATTTCAGAATGCTTTTAATTAACTTTATTTCTATTTTAAATCTTAGCTTTTAAATTCAGTTGTTTGGAAGGTAACATCCAATTGAAGATTATGGCTCATCGATTTTCAAAAGAAGAATTAGATGAGCAGTTTGAAGAGTTTCTGAAAGAGGTATGTTTCAGCGCAAGGTCACATCCCTTTTCCCTGTTTAAATACAGGAGTTAAATTGAGTATGGAAAAATATGAAATGGAAGATGCAGCTGTGCTTTTATCGGTAATTCACATACCTGTCTTATGTGTGAGTCTTTGCAAGGTCCTCACTTCATTGCTAAACATAATTCATACTATTTTGCTGTCTTGAAATCAAGAGAACAGTTTTGTGATTAAATATTTTGTCACTGCAAGGTTATATCTTCAGAAAGAGCCCTTGCTTCTTGATTTTTGTTTCAATTTAATTGTGTGTGTTATTTACCAGCTGAAGCTATTCTGTTTTAATGTTTAAAGTAAAACTATTTGTAAAGTGTTTAAACTTGCTTAAACACATACACTGCCAATCCGGTCATTAAAAATATTCATTTTTTTTGTTTTTCCAGC
The DNA here is from genome assembly GCF_000687185.1 of Egretta garzetta. NCBI lineage: Eukaryota > Metazoa > Chordata > Aves > Pelecaniformes > Ardeidae > Egretta > Egretta garzetta. The sequence continues at coordinate 1,922,634 of NW_009258267.1, forward strand.
CCAAAATTATAGTGACATTATCTTACTGTCTGTTACTTTAGATGCTTGCCCCTTTGGTTATGTCCCTCCCTTTGCTTTTGTTTTTTTATAAAAAATGCATAGCCTTTTAATGTTAGAAAGATAAGAAACTGATGTGCTCCATTGTTTGAAATCGAAGCATAGGTGATGTTTGTGTTCAGAGTGTAATGGCAGGGGGGTGGGAATAATAAAAACTGTTTCTTAGTAGTTTGAAGAAGACAGTGTTTCTTTCAGAGATGGAATGGAACAGGATGGTTTTTCCCTTTTAAACAACTCATAGTGAAATGGCTTTTGTTTGGGGGGAGGATTGCATGTAAGTTTGCAATTAATCATATAAAGTTAAAGAGAGACTGTAGATACAGTTGGATGATGCAGGGCTAGTATGAGGATTAAATTAAAGTCTTTTGGTATATACACTATCAGCGAAGAGGATTTTCTAGGCTTTTATCATTATACAGAAGGAAAATCAAATGTCTGCCTGATCACACTCATTCCCAACCCCTTGCCAGAACAGCCTGTTGTCAACCATATTTCTTCTCTTCCTCCTCCATTGTCTGTGTGCCTGTGATCCTTCCAATCCCCACTACCAATATCTCACTTTAAGGTACTTCCCTTATTGTCACTTTAATTTACATATCGTCTGTCATATTGGTATGACAGAGTTTTCTGAGTGTTGGCTGTGAAGTTCCCTTGGGACACGCAATGTGAGGAGCTCTGTCTAATACACAGTGCTTCAATTAATTGCTTTTTTTGATGACACTTCAAGCAAAGCAAAGTTAGGAAAAACCTATTGTCTGCTTCTAGTCTTCTGGGTTGACTTTTATTCTACTTGATACTCACGGACAGCTGCGAAGGAAGACTTTCAAAAGGAAAGGCTATACTGTCTTTACTAGAAAATCTGTAGAATAGGACCTGGAAGAATAACACTGCACATTAAATTGTTTGAAAGACATTTTTAATTTTTATTAAAAGATCAGCTAGATTAAAATATTATTTTGTACTAAAAATACAATTCTGAGTAGACTTGTATAATGAAATAATTAGGACAACTGGTCTTGAAAGTCTGAGTGGTTTAGATCCAATCCAGTATTGCCTATCTGCTTTCTTAAGTTCCTTCATGTGTATAGGAGGTGGCAAGCTGATTATGTGCCATGTAGTTGTCCCAGTTCTTAAAACAGACTCTTGGCTTTTAAGCTGAGGTTAAAGAACTGGTCTTTTTTTTTTTTTTTTTTTTTTTTTGGTGTGTGTGTGTGTCTGTGTTCCTGAAAGGCTGACAGGCTGTTTTATAGAGGGGAAGGAAGAAATCAGTGCCGCTTACTGGCACTGAAAAGCCATTACTGGTCCAATAAGTTGAATTATTTATTAATTTACTTTTTTTCACAGTAAGAAAATATCTGCAAGTCTGTAAGTTTTGCTATTGAGACAACTGACATGTTGGGAAAAATGTGCTAGCATTTTTGTGTCAGCGTTTCTTTCCCAGCTGCTGCAACTTTACTGTCTGCAGTTGACAAGATGGCTGGACGTAGAAAGTTTCCAGAACTTGAGAACAACCTGTGGGAGTTTCAGTTTCTTTAGTTACAATACTCTAAGGAGTACGAGCATCATTGAAGCTCTGCTTGCAGAGTAGAGGATTCTGTTGGTCGTAAAAGAAACAGCAAGCGATAACAGAGCATGCATCAAGCAACTGTCAGTACTTCTAGCTTGCAGGAGGCAGCCCGGCCTTTAGGGACAATGGCACTAGTACTTGTGTTGTGACTAGTGTAAGTAAGTTGTTATTTATAGGACATTTATTAAGAATGTAAAGCTGGTTTGTTCTGTGTCACTGAGCCAACTTAAAGAAATTGCAATACATCCTGTTGTCTAGCAGTTTCATAATCTATTAGAATAGTGTTTTATTAAAGTGCAAGGGTTGGAGCACTTCAGTTTCTTTCTGAGACTGTATGACAGGCATTTAGTTTTCTCAAGTCAGACTAAGCTCTAAAGATGTTACTGGCCAGGGATATTAAGAAGAATTTTATTTTCTTATAATTATTTTTTTCTTAAATGGTAATTTTGGATAATTGGCATTTGATTTATCTGTGTTCTTGTTAGGCCCATATAAATTGAAGCCTTAGATATATAGTAAAGGTAGGCTTTTATAGTAGTGCTTTTTATACAATAGAAATCAGGCAGTGGACTGCAGAGGCTTGTTTTAATAAAACATCCTCTGATGTTTTACATACTAAGTACCCACAGTCCTGTTGCCTCTAATATTCTCTTATGCTATCACATTTTCTTTATTGTGACTATTACAAAAGTGAAGCTTTTGAAATTTTCCCATCTGATGCATTTTGTATGTGAATTCTCTGTTTCTTATACTTTATGCCTCTTACTGACTCTATTCACTGTGTTCTTTAAGACACTTTAGGACAATAGGTTTTAACAGTTGTCGATTAAAAAAACCAGATAAAACCAAAAAGTATGCCACTCCCCTTAACCCCATATTTGCTGAGTTTAAGCACAAAGAATACGTAACACATAAGGTTGCAGTGCACTAGCTTAATGAATATATTTCCATGTTCAGTGTCTGGACAGCTAATTGTGGCTCTGAGCCTGCTGTGAGCCACAAAGAGCTTTATTAAAGGAAAAGAACAGAGATTAGGTTTGGTTTTTTGGTTTTTGTTTTTTTCAAAAAATGCTGCATTGCTTCAGAAAGGTGCTGTTGTCTTATGAGGTGTCTGTAGGTGTTTTTCTTCATCTTCCTTCTCAGAAACTTAAATTCATAGGACATAGCATGTTCATACTCATAGACTTTTTTTCCTCCATTGATTTAAGCCCTCAATTAAAATTGGCATCGATGACTAACACATATGAAAGCTTAATACACAGCGTTGGATAGGAATGGCTCTGATATTTCTATTAATTTCCATGAATACAAACTATAAAATTCATTTCTGAAATCTGATTTGCTGGGTGCTAGAATGTTTCTTGTGAAGGTTTATTTTTAGAATATTAATAATGTTTTTCATGTGCAAAGCAAGGCCAAAGCAAAACTGTTTCCGCTCTACTTCATTATCTTCAGGGGTGCAGTCGGGATTTTGGTTCTTATATGTTGTAACTAATTGAAAAAGAGCTGATTATGCTGTTCATTTGAACATACGCTCTACTAAGCAGTTAACTTTTAGCATATCCAAATTCTGGCAGTCGGTTTGTTATAATATGCAGTATTATGCCATAAGAATACAAGTACTGTTTCTTGCTCAACTTTGTCATGCATATACAAAAAGGGCAGGCAGAGGGGAGTAAAGACAGGCATCTGAACTCCGAAGTGTGGAATTGAGTGGCTGGAAGACAGTTAAACAGTGTGTAAATGTAAAAGCTGTCTTTAACGTTGTGTGCAATTGACTCAGTCTCTTTCAGATGATTCACTTGGAAATTCAAAGAAAAAATCCAGCGTTCTTGAGACACTGGGGCAGCCCAGGAAAAAAGAAACAAAGAAAAAGGATTCAGTGCCGTGGTGGATATCTGAGGAAGATTTGGACGATGGTGGTAAATAATGTAGTTTTGCAATTTTTTGGCCACAGGAGGTCAGGCTAGTTCTTTCTCATGCTTCACATAGGCCTGCTTTCAGATTATGTTAGTGCCACTCAAGTGCTTTAGGACATTATAATGTGAGTTTGTAGACTATAAAACTCAGATGTAATTGTATTTTTTTTAAAAGGAATCATATTGACCTCATTTTTCGACATACTATCAAAGAAAATTTTCAGGGGACTTAAGTAGTTCAGCATTCTTCTATGTTTTTTCTGAGATGGTTGAGGGAACCCATAAAGCACGTTGATTCTTCTCATGCTACTTGAACCAAAAACCAAAAACTGGAATAGGTACTTAAAGGACAGAGTGCTTACAAGTGTCAGAGAACAGTGCTTGTATGGGTTAAGCACAATGCAAAGCAGAATCAGAATAAGTAGTGTGATTGTTTCAAGATGTTCCCATCCAAACCAACTTTACCACTTTTATTTTTTAAATTAAGACTATCTTTTCAGTTCTGTAGTTTAACTAGAGGTAAAGCTATCAGAACTGAAACATGCTTGATCTGCAGTTTATTGACATATAAAATAAAACTAGAGTTCTGGTAAACTTTTTAAGGTCTCTCTTAAAAAAAAAACTTCTTTAACATGAAAGCATTCAGCAGGCGAGCCTACCCAGTTTTGCCAGTATGGAACCCCTTTACTCGCAAATGAAGTGAGCCTGTTCATGTTCATACTCTTCATGATGAGGGACTGGACATAATAAAAATTTGGAATACAAGAGTAGTATGGTGCTCAGATATACTAGTAATGGATTATTATCAACATAAGTTAGTGCGCAGGATGACTGAGGAGATGATTTAGATTTTTAGCTTTTTGTAAGGTTATTAAATGTGCCCTAAATAGAAAAATAATTGTCCCGTTTAAACAAATAATAATATTGCTGTGATGATAACAAATATGGAAGTAAGCTGAAATTATTTCTCAGAAGGGTAAGGTTGGCATTCTCTGACATTTTGTGGATATTCTTGTCTATTCTCCTAGTCTTGATCCTCCATGTTGGTTGTAGATAGGACCATTATTGACACGCTGTCAGCTAATAGAATTATTTTTAAAGTGTTTTGTCAACATGAATCAAAGTTAGGTAAATGTATGAATCTTATCTCTACCCCCAGTGTGGCACTACATTATGAATATATGCTTCATATGTATGAGTTGATGTGTTTGGGTGGCAACTGTGTAGAGATACTGTTACATTAACAAAGTACAGTCTGGCTAATTAGCTTGAGTAATACACCGAGCTGATAAGTTGTTTCCAGTTTGAGGTTTTCACGTTGAGTTACTTCAGTATCTAGATCATGCTTTCTTAAAAGACGCAGGACAGGTGACTGGAAGACAAAATACATGCTATGCATTTATTTGTTGTCTGATTTATTTTTTCCAAAGTATCTTGTTGCAGAAGTGCCAGGAAACAAGTAGAGATTTAAACTAAGAGCCTGTTTTCACTTCCTTTTGTAGATGAATGGTAAACAGCGTAGACTACTTCTGCTCATTTGGCTGAGCAGTATAAAGTACATTTTAAAATAATTCAACTTGTTATTCTAGGCACGTTTGAACTCTTTGTTCTTCAGCTTTAAACTGAAATGTGCAAATTATGATTCAAGATACTGTCTTCCATATTTGACAGGTTTAAGACATACTACTAATGTCCTTTCTACTTGCTTTTGTTATTTAAATGACAAAAAGAAATTGCATAATAAGAATTCTTGTCCTGTCTTGCTTGCCTGTTCGTGCTTGCTGTTTGTTTTACTTTTCAAGATTTTCAAACAAGATTTGTTAAACTGAAAAAAGAGAAGAAACTGATGGAAACCCACGCTGAAATAGTGGAAAATAGTGAACAAAAGTGTCCCCATTCAGATTCCCAGTCTGGTATTTGATTAAATATGTTTTGTTAAATTTATTCACTATCAGTCTCGTATTACTAGTGTGTTTCCTATAGAAAATCCTTTGCAAATCATCCTTTTGACCATAGTGTTCTCACTGAAAGCAAGCTGCCACTTACTTCATTTGTCATTTCCAGAAAAAACTAGTAACTATGTGATCTTTTGCTCAATTATCGTTACAGCACATATCAATACCTATAGTGATGTAGGAGGACAGATAGTATTGAATGTAAGCCGGGGGGGTGGGGGAGAATAAGTTTGAAAATCTAAACAAAAGTCAGTATGTTTAGTAAACAGAAAATCTCCTACACTTTCTATATTTCATTATCAAAAAATATTAATATTCGGTGTTCTATTTGTTTAATTTCAAATACTCCAGTCAGAGAAGCATTCTATTTATTTTCTGTTGAATTGATTCTTTTCCCTCTGCTGACCAGTAGGCTGCACTGTGCATGCTGCCCCTGGAATGGAAACAGTACAGTTGGTGTAATAATGGCAAACTGAGTTGTTTAATCTACAGGGTTATTTTAGTCAATGTGACTTCAGATTCAACCTTTTATGTGAAGTTACTTTTTGTGCTATCTGAAGAGAAACTCCAAAGAATAATAAAGTTAAACATTGATCCATGAAATAGTTTTGTGTAAATTACAATAGCAATTACCTTGTATATACTTGTTTAAATGTGGCTTTGGTGTTAAATTCAAGCAGATCAATAATATTTTGGAGAGCCATGACAAAGAAATATTTGGCACTTGGTCTTTAGATTGTGTTGGTGATCTACTATGTAGCCTATAGAAGCTATGTCAGCTTTCTAGAGTGTATGTGCTGCCCTGTTTTCGTAAGTCTCATTTGCATAGGATAGCTATAAAGCATCTCGGTCTGGGAGATAAACACTATAAACTGGATCTATTTATCAAATTAGGCTTAATATTTGAAATATGAGCAATAGCAGGAGTTTGGCAGTTATTTCCAATTACTATTTTAAAAGGCATCAGGTGTTTGCATTATTCACAGCAGAAGGCATGCTGTCAACACTTGTAGCTTCCCAGTAAATGTGGGAGAATATAAATCTAGAGAAGTGATGCCTCACTAGTGGACTTGGACATCAGTTGAGGGAATAACAGAGCTGTGTGTTTTATCAGAATGGATTTCATACTGTTTTTCTTTTTGCATTGCACCTGTCATATGCTCACCACCTTCCTTCAGTCATCTTGGATATTTATGAGTTGTGTTAGCTTCTGGTCACATCTCCCAGTAGTCCCATTTCTAGGTAGCATAAGTATTTGGCTTGATCCCCTAGACTATTCCTGCTCTCTCTTGTGTCAAGGTAAATGCAAAAAAAAAAACTTTGACTAAGAGTTTTTCCTGAATTAGCCAATTTAGAAGCCCTCTCCACCCCAACAATTTGAACAAGGAAAAGTCTAATGCAGTGCACCTGGGTAGCCTAAGGTATATAAAATGTGTAGTGTGACTATCATCTAAGTATCATGAAAGAGAACAGTTTTCAGCATAGGTACTGTTATCTAACACTTAATTCTACCAATGTGAATGGAAAGTGTTTGGTTATATCTGCTTCTAAGCAAGTCCTCACAATGGTTTGATCAAAGAACATACAGCTCTTGTACCTGACAGTGATAGATGGTAGTAATTCACATTTATGTACCTATGGCTTTTCACTTTTCTTTGAACCGATCTAGATGCTTTCTTTCAAAACTTGTACTACAAAACTTCTTTTATTGTTGAAGTAGTTTTACTATTTTTCTTTGTTTTCAGGTAATATATTGAGCTCCTAAAACAGGGTATTTGAATGCAAGGTATACGTGGAGCAAGAAGGAATTTGTCTTTTTTAAAAGTAGAGAGGGGAGAAAAAATGAGTTTTATTCTCATAAGTTGTAAGGTTTAGCTTTAATTTTTAGTTATAGCTAGAAGACTGTAGATAGTTCAGTATACAAGAAACTGAACTGCATTACTTTTTCAGAAGTGGCAATCTGAATTCTCATATCTTACTTTTCTCTTTATTCCCTGTCCATTATGTATAAAAACTTCTAAATGTTTGTGTGCACTTAAAAGTAGCTCCCCCTAAACCTTCCAGTGCATCTCGCAGCAAGGCTTTGTCTAGATTCAAAATGCTGGAAAAATTTCATAAGGACAAGAAAGTTTCATATTTAAACAAAGAAGAAGGAAGCCTCACTTCTGACAGTCCAGACAATTCTGAGGGTAACAAATTTATTGTATTTTGTATGATACTAAAAAGCTAAAATGGCTCGATTCTGACAGTCCTGGTCAGATTAAGGAGAAAAGAAGTTACTTTTTGACTAGATGTTTGTCATTGTCTGTAGGTTTGAGTCCTTTGTATTTATGTTTGTAAACTTTTCCCTTCAAGTGTGCTGGTTAAAAATATTTTTCTAAGTGAAACTCGGGTTCTTATTTTAATTAATTTAATTTAATTAAGTGGCAGGACTTGAAAAAAGAATGCTGTCCATGATTAGCCTTACAAAATATCGCAAGTGAGTTGAAGAATACTGCTGTGTCAAGAAGTTTTTATGAAAAGTAACAAATACCCCCCCAAAAAATAAATCACTCTTGCAAGCCCTACAGAAATCACTAGGACTGTTCAAACAGCAAAAAAACAGTGAAAAGAGATTTTGAAATCCATCCAAGTTAATATTTTTTCCACATTTGATAAGTTTCTCCGTTCAGATTGTGTAGGGCTAGTAAAATGACAGTTTTGCCTTAATTAGCAACAGTAGTTATCTCCTGTAATCTGGGGTGTGTGTCTGGGAATTGGGAGTGGCTGAGTTGCAAAACCGAATGGCTGCAAAGGTGTGTTTGATTTTCAGATTGTTATGGGAGGGAAGTGCTTTTTTTAGAAAGCTCTGGTCTGGTTTGAACTGGCAAAATACTTCAAAAAATTTTAGATAGGTTACATAAATCACATGAAGCCTTCATGATCAATGTAGGTCTGTTCAGAACGTTGAGTTTGAGGTGATTTAAATAAACAACTCAGGAAAATGTTTTTCTCTAAAATGTTGTTCTGTTAAACATTCTAATTGTCTTTTTGCTGAAGTATATACCCATCTCCTTTCTTGTAAATCTTGCATAAGGGGGCAATGACAGTTTATCTTTGATACTACTGACATATTCTCATTGAAAAATAGGGTGTTGGAGATCTGGTGAGATTGTGGCTAATCTAAAGCTTTGCAAAGAACTTGTGACCCAGCTGCAAACAAACTCCTATTTGCTTTCTTGATAGCTAGAATGGAGCATCATCTGGGTAAATTACTTTAAATCACTGTATTTAGCTACCAGAGAAATGGACTGTTCATGCTTTTTCACTTCTGTTCAGCACTTTGAGCTTTCCATTTTATACTTTTCAATGTATTTAGACATTAACTTTGTATATTTGCGGAGCTTGACCTTTAGTCAATGTCTCTGATATTTATTTTTTACATGTGAGGCAACTCAGTCAGAGTTCTGCTACCAGGGGTGGAGCTGAAGTTTGATACAGGAATGTGGAAGTCATTTCCAAGATGTAGAATCTTCTGCACTTAGCCTCCCAATAAAACGTGCAAAGGGACTTTGTCATTGCAAGTCAAGAAAAAAAAAACCCTTATTCTTAATGAAGAGGCTCTTATAATCGGAATGCATGTGCTAAGGGCTGCCCAGTAGGGAAGGAAAAGGTGTTCAGACTCTCACTTTTCCTACCCTGCTTCACCCTAGATTCATTTTCAGTACTGAATGGAGAGGATTCTTTATTGTCGTGATACAGGTAAACGTGGCATTTCTTAAAAGGAACTTGATTGAGCCTGTAGAGAGGACAGAGTAACAGCCCAGAGTTGAAGCACTTGATCAGCACATGGAAGACTGGTTTGGTGTTCTTGATCTGAAGGGTTATTGATGTACGCATCTCCTGCAGTCTCCTGCCAGCAGGAAATGAGCTGTTGTCGGTGCCTTCACCCTTCCTGGTATGTTTGATACAAGGACACAGCTACAGTCTAGACATCATTCGGCCAGACAGAACAAAAAATTCTGAGTTTATTTTACCAACTGGAGATTCATGTTGGAAAAGACTGACATGGTTTCTGTTCCCTTCTGTGAGAACTGTTAAATCATTTCATATGTCATGGGATAAAATGCATAAGCAGCTTTTCTCCTATCCCTTCTCCTAAGAGAACCTCTAAAGAATCTAAGTCTAAATGTGTGTGGTTTAGGGGCAGGCCGAAGGAACTTGGTACTGCTTTTTAACTAGTAATGTACTGCAATATTTGGTTTTTAGTTTTCTGTAAGGAAGTAGATAAAGCAGCGTTCTATCTGAGAGCAGAATTCATACATGAAGTTGGTAAGGTGATGTTGAATCCTCACAACAATGAAATTACAGTAAAGAGAGCAGCTGCATGTTGTAGTTGCATAAACATACAGAATGGAAGAACTGGGTGTTCATCAGTGACCTTTAAAAAACTTTGGTTACTATTTTTTTCCTTAAAGCATTTAATTTGCAACAAATGAAAAGGAGCTGCTGCACTACAATTTTGAAAAGTCTGTGGATAGTAGAGCAAACAAAATTAATAGGTTTCTAACAAAGAAATGTTAATTTCTGTACAGGGTTTGTGTGTGTGATTGTCTTCCATGAGTAACGTTACAGTAAGTCAGTTTTTACAGTTAATATATTTGCCCAGTGCTGAACTATAGGTTTGTGTGCAAATATGAAGGATGGGAGGCAAACTTATATAATAGACTAATTGTAATTAAACAAAATTTACATATCTCGTAAAAGAAACTGAAGTTAGATGAATGTGATTTGTGAGACTGCGTATCTTTGCAGTTGCAACATGAGCTTAAAATTGGTGGTTCTGGAAGATGACTAGAAGTCATACAAGTAGCTTTTAGATGATAGTCAAGAATATTGCAACTTTTTTCCTAGGAATGCTTGGAGCCAATGGAAGCTTTGTCAAGGTACAGAACACTTTGCAGCCTATGGGGGAAACTGATGAGAATATGCACGTGGAAAAGATGCAGCTTAAGAAAAGTAATGATATTGCCATCTCCTTAAGTAGAGACAGCCTGGAGACAAATGGTGAGAACTGAGAGTGCAGCCATTTCATGAAGTGGGCTGGCTCTAAATAAACAGTTATGACAACCCGTTTCCCTTAATTCATTGCAAGTCAGGATTCTTTGTTTCTTTCAGCTGCATCTCATGTCCTGAAGGCTCCTTGTGATTATTCGATGCTGTTAATATTTTGTGATTCTGTCTATAGTTGTTGTTAACTAGTATGACTATTCTATGTGAATATACAGCACAGACACAATTTGTCTGTCCTTTGTTTTGAAATTTAGATTCAGTTTTAGCTTCTGGGCCTAACCAAAGTATTGTGGGAGTTGGATTGGATACCTTGGAGGAACAAGAAGAAAAAGAGATCTTCTTTGCCAAACTTGAACAAGAAGCTTCCTCTGCTATTGATTATTCAAGATTAAATAAAGAGCTGGATTCCAATGATTCTGTATTACTAGCACCATTTGTACGGTAACTTTGAGGGAAGAAAAGTTGCGGACTGTATCAGTGGGCACAAGTGGCTTGGGTATCTGAATACCATGGCCTCTGAGATTTTGTGGGACAAGATCCTGTATGATTTCAGTCAGGTTTTTTTGTTTGGTTTTTTTGTGGTTTGTTTGGCTTGGGTTGTGGTGGTGGTGGTGGGGTTGTTTGTTTTAAGACAAGGATAGAATTGAGCTTAATAAATAAAGGAATAAGGAGAGAGCATGACTTGGTGATGAGTTGCCGTAGCTACACAGTCTTGTGCATAACTCAGTAGTTAGAAGTTGATTTAACATTCTTAATTGTAAGGTGTAACTAAATGGAAAGTTAACAACTGATGACAACAAGGAGGTAGCTCAGGAAAGATTCTGTGTCCCCTTAGACATGATGTTACAAATGAATCTAGAGGAAAAATACAAAATCTTCATAGACTAGGGCAATCCATTTATAATCAGTTATGTGAAAATAAGTTTAAACGTGAGAGAAATGGATAAAGGGGCAATTCAGGTTGCTGTTGCTAGGAATGTTAAGTGCAAAGGAAACTTACAATATGAAAACAGTTGGAGGGTCAGAATTCTGGGGAGTTTTTGGTAAGGACAAAACTTTAACTTTACAGGAAAAGCGGAAAGAAAGCAGTTTGGTTTTTTTGTTACTGCAGAATAAGGTCAGAACAGGAAGCAAACCTGACTATAAAAATTTCTTTAAAAAGCTAATGCAGATGTTGAAGGGAATGCAAAAAAGGAGTGATTTTAAGAGTTAGATTGAGAATTTAAACTATGGGCAGTTGTAAAAACTTAAATATTTATTTTAATAATTGCTGATATTTATCCACCTTTCTTACCTGTGATTTGATACAATGGACAAATTCAGGTTTTTAATTTTATTGCTAATTGTAAGAGGTATCGAAGTTTGGAATTAGAGAAAAAAAAACTATATTTATTTGCTGTCCAAAAAGACAGTAATATTTTCATTTTGTTTCTCAGCAATGAAAAAAATGAAAAAGAAGAGGAGGAATCCACACACGAAGAGAAATCTGGTAATATCATCTTTCAAAATTGTTAATTTGAAAATTTTTTTTTTTTTTTTTTTTTTCTGCATTCACACTAAGAATTGTGAGAACCTCCATTAAACAGAATAACAAATGAAAGCTGTGGATTAGTGTTCCAGTTCAAATGCAAAGTCTTCAGAAAACATCACAGCAGAGTGTCAGAGGATAGTGTAGGATCTTCATGTTTGTTGTGGAATGTAATTTAAAGATCTGGAAAGACAAAATTGTACTACAGTCTCACAACTTGTTTTATACTGTGTTGCATTTGGAGGTAGTCAGAAAACTTGACTCCTAGGTTTCAGATTCGCAAGACATTCCAGCCTCTTCACCCAACTTTGCTGAGTAATATGTAAACCAACTGACTCCTGTTCAGGTATCACCCTGACCATTGTGGGTAAAGCTTTTCTTTATCTGAAAGCTAATGTAATTTTCATGTTAATTATTTGCATTTATTTGTAGCTCTCACGTCAGCTTTTTAGTCTGTCTTTGCAGTACGACTGTACAGCTGGTGTTCAGACAAAGGGTTTCAGGGGGTTGCTCTTGGTTTGTGCTTTTTTAGTTTTGAAGTGGATTTTTAACCTTTAGTGACTGATGTCTAAAAGAAAAACAGCAAAAAAGCCCCAAGCAACTGTCAATGAAAAACTGAAGAGAAGATGACCCCGATGTTGAAATACATCTTAATGTTTTTAACTGTCATCTGCATTTTTGTACTGTCTTTTCATACCTGAGCTTAATCTCTGTAATCTGCAGTATTACTCTTGCCTGATCTTTTTCCCAAATTTCCATGCTGCGCTCCTTCCATCTTGCTTATTTGTCTTTCACTTGCCATCTCTCTTTATTTCGATCTTCCTCGTTAACATATGATAGAGTGTATTCCCGTAATTTAATCAACAGATTGTATTTTCCAGTTTATATATTTAGCTGAACTTTTGAGAGGTCCCATTGTCAGGCTTGAATTTCCCAGACATACAGAAGCTGTGTTTGTAAACCTTAATGACAAAAAATCTTTTCTCCTTGCAAGTTTGATTACACTGTAGATTGCAAAAGATCATGGTAGTTATATTAGAAATGCTACAACAATTTGGTAGCCTTTTTCTGACCAAAATGGTGTAAATGACTAGGTTGTTACAGTCAGTTTTATGAAATTGATACTTTTGATTTTTAGGAAAACAGTTTCTATGGAATCCCTGGAATGACCAATCTGTGTGTTATGCGTGGTTTGGTTTAGTCTTGTCAAACTGCTATTTCATGAAGTAGCAAACGAAACAGTGGATAATACATGTGCAGGAATAGTATAAGCACTGTGTATGCCTTAAATCAGTATGAGAAAACTTTATTTTCAGCTGATCAGACTTCTCATGGTCCAAACCCAAAGAGAATGCTGAAATAGTGACTTTTCATAGAGTAGTTTTTACATATGAGTTAAACTGTGTGTCAGTTGTATTGATGACAAAACACAGGAAGAACACATTGTAAACCAGAGTTTTGCAGTGCTCTAGATTTAAGCATTACAGATAATGCAGACACTGAAGCCTGTAACCATGGGAGTTGAGTGGGGGAGATATGGCAATAGGGAATTGAAACTTGTGGAAGGATCTAGGTAACTGAGGGAAATACATTGGGCTTGCTTGTAAAATTACTCTCAGACACACTTGTGTTTTTAAATAATGCTTACTCTTGAGAGTGGCTGTTGGGCCACCAAAGCAGGTCAGAGGAAGCAGAATTACAGATTCTGAGCCTAAAAACTGCTAGAGTTGTGAAGATGGATGTACAGAGTACTTTGTCTACTAGGGGGGAAATGGCATCATTTCACCCCACAGTGAGAGAAAGTGATTGAATGTAAGGGGCCAATTCAAGTGTGCCTTGAGGAGACACAGGTAAAGTATATCTGATTGTAAGATGAACTTCATTTGAATTTAGAGATATTATGTGTGACTTCTGCTGTAGTTTTAGGACCACACCCCTCCTCAAAACCGTTCTGTTGCTTTTGTGAAAGGAGTAATAGTGGTAGTAGCTGTTCTTAGATGAGAGAAGAGGAAATAGCTTTCCCTTACTGCTTTATCTTCCTTGATTATTCATTCATTCTGTTCAACATTTATTTTAATCTTCAGGCAGCTACAGTGAAGATTTTGAAGAAGAAACAGATGCTATTCTTGCCTTTAAAACTGAGGGAAGTCAGGTGAATCAAAACATCATGTCAGGAGTTGATTTAAGTCCTCAGGAACAGGTATAACTTACCAAATGTTTGTATTACTTGCATGAATTGTAAAAGCTCTTCAATGTATAACTGTAAATATAGTAAACCTTTATATAATATGTACTGTCGAAAAGAAAAGAATATAGTGGTCCTGGGACTATATAGTTCTATTAAGGATATGCACTTTCCTGTGATAAATCACTGAAAGGATTAAGTTCTTCACAGGGTTTTCTGCTTACCCCTCCTTTGAATTAAGAACTGTGGATGGGAGTGCTCAAATGATGAGTTGAGGTTGGAGCCTCAGCCTCAGAATGGGAAGTGATTAATCTCTCTCTGCGACTCATTAAGGTGGTGTCTACACCAGCAAGTGAGGGAAGTAGTTCTGTACAAAGCGGTCTGGACAGAGGACCCAGAATCTACAGTGTATGAGGTTTTTTTTTTTTTACAGTTGATTACTGTCGTCTAGCTTAGTCAGGTCTTTTGATGTGGAGCACATCAGGTGCATTCCTGGAGTACACGTTCTGATTTGTTTTTTTTACAAAAGGAGCCTCTAGAGCACCACATGTTCCTCTATAATAGATAAATGGGTTTTTTTAATTTTTAAGTAAGTTTATTAGAGTAGCATTTCTAATAGTTGTTTGAAAAGAACAAATAGAATGGAAGTGTAATGTACTTACAGCTACATTATTTTCTTTTCTCAAATTACAATATAAAAGAACCAGGAAGGTGCAAAAATAATATTCCATTTACGTAGAGTAGCGTTTAGTTCCCAGTCACTTGTTAGAAGGTTTGTAGAGTACAGGATGCTGAGGACCTTTTGGCATCTTTAGGAGAGTTTTAGAGAAGTGCATATTCTTGGAGCATGAAAAACTTACTAAGCTCTAAGTTCTAGGAACTGTTCTTAGGTTTTGGACCAACTTTTAAAGTTCATCCAGATTTTTTCCCCCCCCTGAAATTCAAAAAGTAATATTTTTTTTTTTTTCTTTATATTCGTTAGGAAGAAGCAAATGCTGGCATGCTGGCTAAAGGTAAAATATAAACTTTGATCAGTAGGAGAATACTAAATGTAACTTTTTGAAACTTTCTTAGCTAATTTTTACTATTTTGATATTTTTCGCCTGATTTTATTGGGTGCTACTGAAAGTCTGTTGGACTGAAACGGTTAAAAATTAATCTATAGGTTAGCACTTCAAAGTGCAGCTCTTGCAATCAAAAGTTAATCAGTTTACCATTAATGGAATTAGAATAATCTATGTAGCATTTTTTCCATGTTTACTACATCAAGATAAGCATTGCTATACTTCTAATTCTAGTTTAGAGTATAAATAAGAGAATTGTGTTTTCTTTAACATTTATCTTCTTGGGTTTAGTTGTATTACTTGATTCACAAGATTCAACCACAGAACTTGAAAAGGCCGTTGAAACATCAGATGCAGCTCAAGGTGAACATTATCTGCCCGGAGAAGTCAGTGGAATTGCAATGAATGAAGCAGGTACGGGTTGCTTTAAAAATTTAAAAAAAAAAACAAAACAAAAACAAAAAAAAAACCCAACAAAACCGCACACAGCAAAACCCAAACTCCAAAATCTTACTTTGGTAGAATACATGGCTCTTATGTCTTCATTTGTTCTTAGGTTATCAGTGAAAAGCTCTGGGCTTTTAGTAACAAATCTTGAAAGGAGGAGGAGATATTTCAGGAAAGTGTCATGTGAAAAAGACAGCTTTTTACACTTGGTTATTGTAAAGTTGCTTTTGACCTTGCAGTTTGATTTCTTTTTTTTTTTTTTTTTAAATACCTCCTCCTTTGTTTATTCATCACAGCTAAAATTCTCCTTTGACAGCATTGAACATGATTATAAAATATATTCTTTTATCAAATTTTGTAAACAGTGTATGCCACTTATATCCAGAGTGTGGCTCTAATGGCATCTGTTAAAATAGATGACATACATTGTTAGTTTTAGTACTGATAAAATATTGAGGAGGTAGAGAGGCGTACAAACTGTAAATGAGACTATTTAGTATGTATTAATTAACTTGTCAACTGTTTATAGTAAAAAAGATATTTGAAAATATTTTTTTCACAACTGATTGCTGTTCTCGCCACGTAATAGACCAAGCTAGTAACTGAAACACAGGCTCCAGTGAGATGATTCCCAAAACAGAAAATCCTGTAGTGTCTCCTGTGAGCCTGCATTTTTCACAGGTGCTTCCTGTGGACAAACCACCAGTGACATCGAAGCGTTACACCAAGCATACCATCACATTGATCAGTCTTTGGGAGACACTGATGAGCAAAAACTGCACGATTCTGCAATGGCAGCCTCAGAATGCTTAGTGCAAGGTGTTCCACAAAATAGTGACATCTATTCAAAAAACATCTCAACTACTGAATCAGGTAAGTACCTTAAAGGCAGGCATGTATTGTACCAGCATGTAAAATGTGTGAAGTAGTAATATCTTTAATACTCCATTTATGAAACATTTTTAAATGTTGTCCTTTTTACAAATATGTTTTTCTAAGGGTTTTATTTATTTATTTATTTATTTAATTTTGCGCTCATTAGATTTACCTACTGTGGAAGAACTGATGAAACCAATTAAAGGATATTCGTGTAATATCAGAAGTTTTGATGTGGAGCCTGAAAGGTATTTATTTCAGAGTGCATTTTAAGAATTGTAATAACTTAAGTCCATTAACTATTTGTGAAAAACAGATTCTTAAAAAAAAAAATTCCCTAATTAAATACTAAAATTTCATTATGTCTTGCACTGGCATTATGGTGTTTGCAGTGAATTGTAGAACAAATATACAGGGTTAATAAACTTAGACCAGGGATTCCCAAACTTTGTTTGTGTGATAAGCAGCAATGTTTGCCAAATCATTTGGAGCAGTGTTCCTCACTCTCAGAGCTACCACAACTCGGATCTCTGCTTGCTCAGTCTTCTTTCCCTTCCCCCATACATGGATTTAAGCTCACATCCTATCCTAGTTCTCCAACCTCCATAATCTAAGATCAAATCCTCTTATTCTACTTACTCCCATGATTCTTACTAACCTGTGTTCCTTCTGATTTGCTCCAACTGTTGTGTCTAGAGCAGAAAGCACAGGCCCTGGAACTGTCAGAAATCGGTTATGCTTAGCAAATGAGTTTTGGGAGCTTACCATGTAGCTGTACCCAGCAGAAATTACCATTCGTTGTTTTATTAGCATTAATTGCATGCTTGCAGGTGTTGATCTTGTAGTTGAGTTTGGTACCTCCACAAAAACAGTCACTGCTGAGAAATGGCTCTTGTTCAACAGCGTGGGAGTGAATTTGTATAACTAAACCTGCAAGGCTGTTTTTAAAAAGAGCCTAGTGGCTCTTTCAAATTCAAGCAGCCTTTAAAGCTGATACCTAAAGGAAAAATGGCCCACTTTTTCCAGAGCGGTAGAAAAGCAAAGGGTGAAAGTCTTGTTATATATGACTTTATTCCTTTCTCTTGTAGTCCTGTGAAACTGGTAGGCAGCACAGCAAATGACCTCATCAGCCACTCGTCCTTTAAAGAACACCAGAATAATACAGTTTGGGAGACAGACTTATTTGAGAAGTTTAACAGAGAAGACAGCATCTTTCTGCAGACAGCTGTAAATGACGATAAGCTTCAGAGGGTGACTGAGAAAGAAATTCAGACCAGTGAAGTACAGCCTGATGTGCTAAGAGAAAAAATAGTACAAGACTCTCTGCTTTCACAAAGCAGCAAAACTAAACAAGTAAGTAACATCAACCAGATTTTTCTTATATGGAAATACATTTAAAAACTGTGTATTTTTAGACTGCCTGTCATTTGATTATGCTCTGACGTTTAGAAATGGAGAGACTGTTGCTGTTTTTCTTGAAACTCTCGTGTTACTGTTGCTATTGTTAGAGGTAGCCAAATCCAGTGGACTTTGGGACCAGTGGGATTCTTCCTGTTCCAGCCCAATATGTGCAAGGCTGCTGTGGTTCCATGTCCCCAGCTCAAGCTTGTAGGGCATCTGAGCATGTGTTCCCATCAGGGGGATGTGTATAAACACACACAGGCTCAGAATAGAGGTCATACCTACAGAGAGGACAGGTAGAAATACAGTTCAGTAAGAATGTAGGAGAGACTGCAATGATCACTGTAGGGCTTAGTCAGACAAGTGTACTGACCAGCAACCTGGTCGTGTCACCAGCTTCTTTAATCTTATTTTCCCTCTATTTCCCACACTTGTTCCTACTTGATCCACCTTAATCTCTCTCTTTACCTGTTTTTTGTCCTTTCCCTAAACATCATGTAGGTTTTGCACATTCTTGCAATTCTCTCAAATGTTCCATAACAAGATTTATGCAATCACAGATCTTGTCCCTGCACCCCCAAATTCTCTTCTCCTTGCATCCCATAAATTAGCCCCACGCTCCTTTAGGCAATCACCTCTTTTTTTGCCACACATTGCAGAGAGAGAGTTTGTTTGGCTGATTCATCACCAGGGCCAATGGGCTAAGCTTTCTCATTTGCTGGTCTTGGGAGTTGCGTGCTCTGTTTTTGATGATCAGTTTAGTAGCGTTCCTCTGCCTGCCACTGTTCCTCTCTTTATCACTGTGTTTCTGTGTTCACTTTGATTAACCTTTAGTCATGGGCTTCCTGCTTTGGTAAGCTAAAGATCCTGTAATGTAATACAACTTCCCAGAACAGTTAAACGGAGCCAGTACAAAACACTTGGACTACATATACTCCTGAAGTAGTAAAATTCTGCAAAATGACATACTATCAATTTGGTTAAAAATTATGCTTCCTGCTGCCCCGAGTCGTACAGCTGTGTAATTCTGGTAACTGGTTCTATGTTTTAGTAGTGAAAGCTACCTTCAGGTTACACTAGAGCCTAAAACTTGTTTTAAACAAATGTGCTCTATCACAGGCTCTTCGGTCTTGTTCCTTGAAGAATGAACCATCAGAATCAATAACAACTAAACCAGTGTTGTACAGAAATAGCAGAAGTCCAGCACCTTTGCATAAAAAGAAGTCTTCATATGGTCCTCATGGGGTGGTTAGAAGTTCTGCATATGGGAAACCCACTTCACTCTCAAAACAGTCTTTTCCAGTTAATGAAAAGAAAACACCAAAAGAAACTTTCAAAAAGACTGGTGTGAAATCCAAAAGCCCCACAAATAGAGCAAGATCTAAAGGTAATTCTATTATAAGAACTCTGAGTTTTAAGAGCCAGAGAGCTTTGCTGTTCATGCTTCACATTTAAAAAATAAAAAATTCAAAATGCTATTAAGTACTGAATTTTTTTCTATATCAGCATGAAGTTGCTGGAAGAAAGACTTTTAAATAAAGCTTTGCGCTCTAGTCTTGTTTCATTTCCACTCGCATATGCCACCAATACATTTGAGAGTCACCTATTGTTCACCAGTAGGACCAAGACAATCAAAAAAAGCTGATGTTCAAAAATAAGTATCTACAAGATACATTTTTCATTACAGTAAATGCGAAGATTTGCTGACACACCAACTTCTCTGTGTGATGCCAAATTTCTATTCTTAGCTGCTGCTTTTTATCTTTGCTTTCCTAGAGTACAAAGAAAGCACTAAAAAGAAAGTCCTATTTTCTGTTCATGTCTCTTGTAATACTAAAGAAAGGAGAATACCAATGTAGTCCTGTGAAAGCTGAGTTGCAAGTAAAGGTCTGAACTTTTATTTTCGGCTGAAGCCTGAAGAGTTTCATGAGATAATTCAGCTTAGCATCTTTGCAAATGATCTCTAAGGCATGGGAAAATAACTCTACAGATGCCCAGGTTTTAGCACACTTCTAGCGTGTAATGCTATTAAAAGCCCTGCAAGTAGTGTTGGGAAAAGCAGTTTAGGATTATGTTGCCCATCTTAGGGAGATGCTTCGGTGGCAGCCATCAAACTAAGAGACCTTAGTTCCTCAGTACATTGCTGTGGTGCTCCCTGGAGAAGAGGGTGTCCAGCCAGATGGAGGTGGTGGAATGAATGACGAGTCCCGAGGAAATGAGTCCACTAGCCTCATTCAGACATGTTCTTCCCTCTCTAGCTGTAGCCATTCTGCATAGCAATTTCAGGTGACTTCAGAAGTTAATATCACTGGGATGCATTCTGCAGGAACCTCTAAAGCTAGGAAGAGAATGACATTGAATCAAATAATTCCCTAATCATCCGTGCAAAGGGAGCACCTTTGTGAGGGCATAGTGTGAGAAATGTAAAAAGTATTATGGAAGATGATCACTGCCTGTTTGTTTTCAGGTATAACATGCCTGAGCAGGAGCTCTTAGCTTAAATGGCTGTAGGCAGAAATGAAATGGCAGTTTGTAGTTACTACCTATATTTCAGAAGACTAAGATGTGAATAGTTCCACGTATCTTAGTTACTATCTAGGGGGAACTTCCCTGATTTTTAGTTTCCAGTCAAGTTGCTATTTGATGCAACAAATAAATGTTGCATGTCTTTGTATGCTGGAGTCCATCTTGAAAATTGCTGTGTCTTACCTATAGTTTGAAATACGTTATATTTCTGTATACTTAGGTAACTGGCCACTTCTCGAGCAGAGAACTGAGGTTAACCTTGTTTCATGAAGGATTTATTATCCAGCTACTTGTTTCAATTGTTCCTTTGGGGTTTGTTGGATCTTGTCATCAGTTCCTTACTTAAAAGAAAAACTACAACATTTTCCATGATGTCTCATTGTCCTCAAGTTTCTATATTTAATTCAAAATTCAGGTTGTAGAATACTTAATTTATATGCCTAAGGTGTGGATCACATGAATAGATTTTTTTGAAAGGATGCTAAATTCTGAATTTAATTTTGTTCTATTTTACTTTCTGCCTAAATGAAGAAGCCTTATTTGCTACTAGGATAATAAGATCTGCAACAAATGAACCAACTTCGAAGGGAAGTATTAACAGAGTTATGTCTGGCCAATCAGTTGTTAATAATCTCGGACACCAGGCTGTGGATTATTGCAGGCAGTATCAGCACGTAAGTAATAATCAGTGATGCTCCTAACTATAGTATGTACAACTTGGTTTGCAAGCCTATTTTGTCAAGACTCTTAATAATTATCGCAAGATTGGAAAATGCTGAAAAATTGAATAAAGACTTTTCTTTAGTCAAATACTAGTTTTTGCTTTTAAAATATGCAAGGATAACCATACTGCTTTTCAGTTGCTTGGATGATTCTACTGCTTGGGTGGTTCTGTATACTTAAAGTTGGAATGCTTATTAATTTCCAAAAAAATACCATTTTGTGGTAGAAAAGGGGGAAATTTTAAATAAAACTTATACTTAAAGTATTCTATTATGAATGTTAAATAGTACCACTGTTTGGGATTTTTTTCTGTCTGTATTGCATTGAAAATTTAATTGTATCTTCTGTCTTCTCCAAGATTACTGAATTTACAGCACCATGATGGATTTTCCTTATTCCTTATGAGCTGTATAAAAAAAAAAAAAAAAATATGTACACACACTCATTGAATATCTAAATAATTACTGCTTTTCAAAAAGTAAGATGCATAATGGAATAATTTTGGTAGCTGTGTAGTGGCTCTCATACGAGAGGTGTATGTTTGTTGGTGGTTTTCTGGCTTGTTTTCCTCATGTATTTTGGAAATGAGAAAGTAGCTCATTAAAGTAAATGCAAGATGTTTTGCTGGGTTTTTTTTTTTTTTCTTTTCAAGTGCCTTATGTAGTTGCTGAGAGCCAGACAAGACAGTTAAATAAAATTCATGAGGAGAATTTTTGGTAAGCAATCAACTCATTGTAATGTTTCCCTGGATTTTTCTCTTCACTAGGATTTATCATTTTCCCCTATCAAAAGTTGTGATAGAGAACTATATTTGCTAAAACGAGTACAAGTTGCAGAGGAGGACCTGAGTACAGCTCGTGATTTGATTCAACAGCTAACCAGCACGGTTTCACAAAAAGAGAAAGAAATGGAGACAAAGATAGTAGAATTGAAAACACAGCATGAAAAAGAGCTTTCTCAGTTGGGTCAGGAAAACTATGTTCTTCAGAGTAAGGTACTTTATCATCTCTTGTGTCCCATTACTGTAGAATAGGAGAAACATTGCTTCTGGAGATTAAATTAATGCTATTTTACGTGAGTTAATGAGCAGAAAATCCTGATTTTCACACACACTGCTAGTCTGTAAATGCATACCCGCTGTTACATTTATTGCTTATAAGACATGATCTTTTTTTTTTTTGGTCTACAGAGATAAAGTATGTTATCCCAAGTTCTTTTAGTTTGCTGTTTTGAAATTTCTGCAGCAGGTTTTTTGCAAAGATTTACCTCACTGTTATGTGTTTAAAAAAAAAACCAACCCAAACCACAAAAAAACACAAAACAAAACAAAACCAAAAAACCCAAACCCATACTACTTGTTATAGTGAAGTACCATATGATGAG
This sequence comes from Egretta garzetta, assembly GCF_000687185.1. Classification (NCBI taxonomy): domain Eukaryota; kingdom Metazoa; phylum Chordata; class Aves; order Pelecaniformes; family Ardeidae; genus Egretta; species Egretta garzetta. The sequence goes on from NW_009258267.1 coordinate 1,945,317, forward strand.
ATATTGTTTATTTACTGGATGCATTTTTCAATGTTGTGTTTTGTCTATATGGCATATTCCCAGGGTTATTCCACTGTACCCTCCTGTCTAGATACAGAAGAGAGAGGGTAAAACTTTGTTAACTTTTCCCAAACTTTTTATGCTTTGTTCGTGTTTTGTAACGATCCTGTAAAACTCCAGTAATATGGTTGGCTCGTTGGTCTGCTTTCATATCCTAATGAAAAGTTTGATCTATTTATATTATCAAAGTCCAGTCTTATAGAGAATTCCATATTGCTAACAAAACTTTCTTATTAATCGTGTGTCTTCTTTCTTTCTGAAAGTTAAGAAGTATGGAAGAGCTGACTCAAGAAAAGAGATGGACCCATCATACAGCAACAGTTCCTGTCACTGAGGAAAAACTGGCACAAATACAAAAAGAAATCGAAGATCAAGAGGTCATTATTCAAGGTTATCAACAGGTATAGCACACAGCATATTGAGCTGTGTCCTAGCCAGTTTCAGAAAAAATATTGTTTGATGGTTGCTACTTTTTTTTTTTTTTTGCAGTTATCTTGCCGTCTAAAAAGTGGATGAAACATAGGTGTGAAGGGCAAACATGTATTGCACATTTAAAAAGCATTTCACACGTGTCTCGTTTGGGTTAAGTTTTTCCACGATTCCCTGTAACTGTTCTGAATTGTAAAAATAGGCTGACTTGTCAGTTGAGAACTAGGAAAATACTTTATGACCAATAAAGAAACACAAACTTTTTGCCCCAAATGTACAAGAAAACTAGTATTTTTAAGCCAAATGAGAAATCTGGAGGGTTCTGGTTTTAAGATGTTTTTCACAGGATCAGAGCGGCTGATTTCAAGGAAACCTTATTAGTGTCCCTGATTTTTATTACTTAGTCAAGTGTAGAAATAGATAATGCAAGCTTAATAATCCCTTGGCATACTTGCTGCTGTAAAATCAAATAGGTTAGTTTAACCAGCTGGTGCTCAGCAGCATTTCTTGGTATAGGCACAATGGCTGTGAGCATCCTGAATCAGTGATGGTTTGTGTCCACAGGATTGGAGCATGGGCAGGCTGAGCTCTGGTCTATCAGCACCCACCCATGTATGTGCTTTTATAATATAGTTGGGCTAGCTTTGCAGGGGAACTGACCTAGGTTCTCCAGAGTGAACAGACACTGGGACAAGACTGTAGAGGTCACTGTGTGCTACTTCAGCCTAAAGACAATGAAAGTAGATATCCATTTTAAAAAGTTTAGTAATAAACCACTTAACGTTTGCTTCCGCTGTATCAGCAGGCAGATTATGCAAGTCGTAGACAGTTGGTTTTGAACTGGATAAAACAGTTATTAATGAACATTCTTTAACTTTGTCTGTTTCATCTTAGGAAAATGAGAGGTTATACAAACAAATGAAAGAGCTACAAATCCAAAACAAAAAAAATGAGGAACGAATGTTTAAGGAGAATCAGTGTTTAATGTCTGAATTAATAGCCCTAAGGTAGGCTCCTTTAAACATCTGACCTAAAAACTCTGGAGTTTTCAGCTGTGTTTATTTATTTATGAAGAATCACTGCAGAGTCTGTCAGGTGTGTGTTTTCTAGTGTTTCTTGGGTTTGTGGTTTTGTTTTTTCTTTCGAGAAATCATTGATGTTGATTATGGGCACTTAATTTCTTAGTCTTCTTGCTGACGTTGCAGACCTGTGGGAAGACTAGCGTCTTCCATTTGGGGAATATTTCAGTGCTAAAATTCAAATACTTATTCAGATCAGAATGTGTAATACATGTGCTACACTCGTTCTGGTGTTACAGCTCTACTCAGGCATCAAAACATTTTGATACTGTTGTAAGATACACAATAGATGAGGGGCCACGAGAGATCCTGGTAGTGAAGGAATCATTAGATTCACTGCACTGTAAGATTTGTGTCCTGTGCTAGTAATGAGATAAAAACCTAGCAGTTGGGTGTACTCCTAATTTACAAATCTTTGCTTGGGAGACGTCTGTAGTTGAGTTCCACTGATGCAAAGTAGGTTTTGTTTCCCTCCCTTGTGTAGTCCTAACAAGCAAGTTTGTGCAAGGTGAGAAGATTTCACCATACAGGTGACTTTTTTTTTGTATAAAGATGTACTGCTTAGTTGCTTCTTTCTTTGTTTTGAGCCGGCACGGATTGACTTAGTGGTACTGTTTGGGGTGGGGTGGGGGGTTAGTACGCCACTGTTAGTGTGCCAGGTCACCACATTGCCTAACTTTGCTGTTGCCATTTAGAGAAAAGATAGAAAAGACTAATGTCCAGTCACGAATCATGCAGAATTCTGAACCAGCCAGAAACCAGAGTTTCACAGAACTGATTTCAGAGCTTCGAGCAGCACAGGTAAGTATACACCAAGCCTGGTTTTTATGTGTTCTTAGAAAAAACGCATAACCATTCATATTGTGGAGTAATAATGTAAATTAAGTAGTGGACTAATAATGCAAATTAAGTAGTGGAGCATGCTGCTCTTCTACGGCATTAATTATTTGCCATACTCGTATATCACAAGTGTCTGATCAAATTAACTTTTGGAGGTAATCCCCTAAGACACGGATTCACTGAAAGAAGTGCAGTGTTGCCATGTTTCCTGGCAATTCTGAAATATCTTGTGAGAGCTTGCATAAAAGTAGCAATACCTCTATAGCTTTCTCACATAAATCTCAGTTCTGTCCAAAGTAAGTTCTAGAAAAGAACACCAAAGTGAAAAGAATCGTTTGTTATTCACTCACGTAACCTTTTTTGTAGTCCTACAGATGCTTGTGTTTTTGATGGAGGATGTTTAGTAAGCTTCATGTTAAAATTAAAGGTTTTCAGGAACTTCTGTTGCTCTGCTTACTGCAACCGGGCACTGTTCTGGTACATACTTCCTCTGACAGATCAGAAATTAAAAGCTGCTGCTTCTGTTTCTGGGTGGGTTTTGTTTTGTTGGGTTTTTTTTTAAATAAAAAGAAAACAAACCCCCAGAAAACCAAAACCAAACAACAACTGGTTAGGTAGGTGATAAGAGGATCTGGATCCAGTAAGCTTCAGGACCAGCAGAGGTGTTCCTGGTCTGATAGAGCTGACTTTGAGCTCTTAAGACTCCAGGGGCTCCCCTAGTTCCAACCTCATAGGTGTTGTTGATACACTTCCCTGTCCTTAGGTCCAGCCTGTATGAGGCTGAAGACCCAAAGGTGGAGAGAGACACACAGACAACACTAACACGGTCAGGCACACAGATAATGGAGAGCAGTGCCTTTGCTCACACCACACAAGTATAAACAGTACTCTTGGACAAAACACAAGGGGCACATAGGGGCTGATACTGTTCAGCAGATCAAGATAGGAGTTCGCTAGTGGTAACACACATATGTGCACATGCTGGCCATTGCTGGCCCTAAATGTCCATTCACTGGCTGGCCCCAAAAATCTCAGCTTCCTCGCCCAGTTGCTGCTCCCTGTACCTGTGGATCCCTAGGACCAAGGGCCTCCATCTCCAGAGGCTGGCACTGAGACCTTTTGTCCTACTTAGTCTCAAAGTTTGCTAGTGATTGCATGTAAACAGAACAGAGCGCATGGAGAAAATGGGGAGAAATCGAATGTAGTAAGATGAACTGTTGGACAATGCATCTGTCCATTTAGGCTACAGTCTTAAGTCTTAGAAATAAGTAAAGCTATTTTCTTTACTGACCATCTCAAATGGCAGCTGTTTTCTACTTTTAAGACAGTTATGTAAGAGTTACTAAAAAAAAAAAAAAAAAAATTTTTTTTTTTTTTTTTTTTTTTTTTTTTTTTTTTTTTTTTAATGTTTAGCTTAAGTATTCCTATGCTCTGCTATAGTAAGGCCTGAGAATAATACCAAAGCTAGAAAACCTCATTGCTTCTGTGGTCTGACGCAACTGTTGTGATTTAATCATTTTATGGTGAAAAAGCATGTTCGGGTTTTTTGTATGACCATGTGGGTTTAGTTTTTCTTGTCTTATTGTTTTCTCCAAAATTCAGAAGGAAGAAACTAAATTACAGGAAGAGATAAGACGTCTCAAACAAGATAAGCAAGCTCTTGAGGTAGACTTGGGACAAGCAAAGAAGGAGAGAGATTTAGCAAAAGTCCAGATTGCATCCACATCAGGTAAAGCATCTTCATTTTCTTGAATAATTTTGCCTAGTCTGTGCTTCCCTAGATAAATATATAACTAAACCTTGTTTCTTACTAAAACGTTACTTAGTCAAATGCATTTAGACCACTTCCAAATATTGGCTAAACTTCTAATAAAAGCATACAGTGAAGGACATGCTACAGTACCTTTGGCACTCTATTAGAAAGCCTTTTCTTGTATCCAGCCAAACTCTTTGTTGTTGCCTATTAAGTTTGATTGTTTGCCCATCTTCCACTGGGCATGGAAAACATGATTCCATTAATATGACAACTTTGTTCATAAGAAAAGATTTACAATGTTGCATCTTAGTCTCCCATTTAGATCTTGCCCATTTTTTACCTATAACTTATGCCTTGTGACTTTTTTTTCCAACATTCTTACCAGAACTCTTTCCAGTTTGATGTTTGCTTTCTTAATGAGAGGGCCAGAAACGGGACTCTTCCACTTCCAGTATCAGGCATCACAAGTGCTAAGATTTGTAATATTTACCTCCATGTCTCCTCAAAATGTATGATCCCTAAATGGGAGGAGTATGGTCAATACATATCTAAGCATATATTCTATATTGTCATCCATGTTGTTACTGAAATTTGTTTACTAGAACGTGATCAAGAATAGATCCCACTGGGAGTGAAGAATAGATCCCTCAGAGTGAAGAACTTCTTCACTCTGAGGGTGGCAGAGCACTGGAACAGGCTGCCCAGGGAGGTTGTGGAGTCTCCTTCTCTGGAGATATTCAAAGCCTGCCTGGATGAAGTCCTGTGTAGCACGCCCTAGGTGAGCCTGCTTTAGCAGGGGGATTGGACTAGATGATCTCCTGAGGTCCCTTCCAACCCTTACGATTCTGTGATTCTGTGGATTCTGTTTTCCATACTTCCCATGGTAAGCTGTGAACCATTGCGTACTACTATGTATGAGAGGAAAAAAAGGTTTGGCTGGGGTTTTGGGGGGTTTGGGGTTTTGTTGTTGGTTTTTTTTTTTTTTTTTTCAAATGCTGTGCATTTTAAAATCCTAATCAGGGTCTGGTTTTAAAATTTTAATGCAGTAACAGGATAGTCAAAGGAGTAAATGTCTGAAATGTCCTGAGAAGGATCGTGTTGACCAGTTACCTCTTTAATACATAATTACTAATAAAACAATACTAAGGATGTTTTATTATTGTAGATGAGAAGACTTACGAATTTAAAATTATAGAAGAATCATACAAACAGGAAATTACTCATTTAAAAAGACGACTTCAGTGGTATGCAGAAAATCAAGATCTTATGGATAGAGATACAGCCCGTCTTAAAGATGCAAGAGAAGAAATTGAGAAACTAAAACTAGAGGTGGTAATATCTAGCTTTATCTAAGAAGTTGGAACTTAAAATTATTTCTTTTCTAGTGATGACTATAATGGAATTCTGTCCTTCATAATAATCCCACTTTTTTCAAGGAAAAAAACCATGTAAACTCTTTATAACCTTTAAATCAAATGCCAAATTGATATTACTGCATATGCAGTAACAGTTGCAAGTACAGAATGCTTAAAATCTGGTTTTGCTCCTATTGGATATCTTGATGATTGCAAAAGTAATATATTTCTTTAAAACCTGCAAATTATTTGAGTAAGAGAAGGAAGTCCGTTGTTACATTAACAACTTGGAACATCCCTCTTGTCGTTCTGTTTTCTTCCTTTTTACTCTATGATAGCACAGGTGACACTCACTTTTTCTCTTAAGTACCCATTCTAAATTATTTCTTAGAAAAATTCTCTGATTGCTGTAGTAGGGAGGAAAAACACAAAATGCTCAAAATGTAAAGCAAGCAAAACTAATATATGAACCTTGAATAGTTCTGAGATTTGCATTGCTTTTTTGTCAGGAGATTAGACTTAAGATTCACAGAAATAAAGAATTTTACCAATGATAAAATACAATTAATCTTGGAATTTTTTGGTGGTTTATTAGAGAGATCACAGATGGAAGGAGGTGCTTCTGAAGGAGCAGCCAGGGAAGGAGATCCCTTAAACAACACCATATCAAACTTTGATCAATATATCATTGCTGTGACAGAAAATATTTTTATTTGCATTTTCTCCAGGGCAGACTGGTGTTTAAAAACAATGAAGTGCTTTGACTTCACAGAAACAAATTAGTCAAACTATGCTGGCATAAAAACATTACTTAGGCTAACATTGCCAATGTTAGAGAGAAATCAAGGTAGGAATACTTGCAACTATACAAGGTGTAATATCCCTGTACAATGATCGCAGTGGCTGACACAGATAGGAAATTCAATTTTAGATTAAAGCTTTGAGTCTTTGTGGCCAGACTTTATGGGAGTGCAGGAGTATTAGCTATCACGTTCCTTCCCCTGATCTTGAGAGTCAGCTCTTATTTAGGCACAACACAATGTTGCTTTTTGGCTGTTTCTGTATCTCATCATGGAGCATAGCCTTGCAAAACACAAACTATTTCCTTAACTCACCCTGAATTCATGTAATGACACTGTAGTACTTTATATTATAGCTTATTAACCAAGCCTGCATACTGGAAGTATGGGAGAAAGAAGCATATTTCCTGGTCTGAAGACAAGAATGTCCCAGAGCTGAAGTTCTCTTCTAGATTTCCGTAGCTAGTTCAGCTCCTTTGATCTTAAGTGCCTCGAAGAAGCTGTAACTTAAGTTTAAGAACCTGAAGAATCAGTTCGTGCAGAAATTACTATTACCAGGTTTTAAGTTGCAGAATACTTCCGTTATATTGTGTGTGTTTGAAATGCTTGCTTTTGTACTACAGGACAATGTCTCTGAATATATATTTCAATTTATTTTCTCATAAATTGTATAGGTTGAAAAGCTCAGAGCTGAAGCTGGAGACCAGAGTATGCAACAGAAGAAACGTTTGCGAGACAGAGCAGCAGATGCTAAAAGAATTCAGGATCTTGAGCGACAAGTATGCAATAATAGAACTGTGTTCCATTTAACCTTTATTTCAGTTACTCAGTCTGTTACAACACTTACCAGCCCTTTCATAAGGATAAAGCATTGAATGAAGCCCTATGATAAAGTAACTTGTGCTATGGAACACTCTTAACACAAAAGGCTTCAATTATTTACTTGCAAAGGGCTCTTCTGCTACTATGTTCTAATAAGCTACTTACTGCTATCCCTTTTAAAATCCTTTAACATACTGTTTAGAGTTTCTTGGAAAGGGGCAAGAAGGCAAAAGCACACACAAGCATGTTGTTTATCTTCTAAGATTCCTTCAGTATATGTTCGGCAATCCCTGAACCAATTTCAACCGAGCTGATTCAAGAGTAGGGGTTTAAATTTTATTGGATTCCTACAAGATTCATGAAAATTGGGGGGGTAGAGACCTTACAATCCATGCTGCTACTGAGGAAAGGTCAGGTGGGAGTGGGCCTTTCTGAATTTTAGGAGAAGACAGCTGCATTTGGAAGGGATGCAGGACGAATGGGAAAGAGCCTCTGCAGTATTCTAACGTGAAGAATATCTTGTCCGTAGATAAAAGAGGGTCTTGTCATCAGTCTTGCATGCAAGGTTTAGTTTTACTTTATTGCAGACTCCAAAACAAAAGGCATATAATCTGTTACTGGGAGAATAATTTCAATACTGTTATGAAATATCTTTGCAACAGTTGGAAAAGTAGAACATGAATGTAAGACCAGGAAAAAAGCAAATACTTTAACAGTATTAAGAGCCATATACAACTTAAGTGCTAAGAAAGTAACTAAAAGGTCTGTTTGACATAAGACAATCTGAAGACGCATCTCTAATTTTCATTATTTGCCCAGCTTAAGTGGATGACATTTGTTAACATTCTGTCACTTATTTCAATTCACTTTTCATTAGAACTTAATTCTTTTTGACTTCTGACTTAATTTTATTTTTATAGATCAGAGAAATGGAAGGAATTCTAAAAAGAAGGTATCCAAATTCTTTGCCTGCTTTAATTTATGCTGCTGCTGCTGCTGAGAAAACTAATGATCTTTCAGCTAAAACACACACAGTTGATTTTTTGGAGAGAAGAATAAAAAAGTTAGAAACAGAACTTGAAGGTAAAGATGATGAAGCTAAAAAAAGTCTCCGTGCCATGGAACAACAATTTCAAAAAATAAAGGTAAAAGTTGGAGGGTTGTTGCTTACTCTACTCTACAGGTAACGGTCACCGGGTTACTGGGGTCTAACACAGAGTAGTGGTGAAAACTGAAGGCAAAGACCATCTTCATGGGAAAAAATATTCAAATAATTTATAACCAGAATTTCAGTACCTTTAGCACCTACAAAAAAAAGAGCATTGAAATTGTTAGAGTAGTATTGAAGCTGAGAGGACAAGTTCTTGAAGCGTAATAATTTAATTCTTACAAGTAAGACAGATGGGTTTCATCCTGTGGGTCAGAGTAGCTGCTTACCTAATTGCTTGCTGTACCAAAGGCTGTGGTTTCAAAGGTCTGGTGACTGAGCATTTCTGAAGGGATCTTCTGAGAACACTAAATGTTCTGTCCAAAAATTACATGAGTCTTAAGGCTTGTGTTAGGAAGCATGGCAGTCTGGCATTTTACTTCCAGGAAAAGGTGAACTGCACAGGTGCTTAATGTGCAGGAAAGGAAAGCATACCCATGGTTCCTCCTTTTCTCCATGTGAATAACTTCTCATGCTTTCCTCAGAGGCTATCCAGGTTAGGTTTTCCTCAGCTCATTACAAAGAAAGATTCTGTGTCTCTCTGAATTCATTTTTCTAGATTCATACTTATAAATAAAAATAGAAATCTGTCCTGTTAAAATTTAAGATGTTTTTTAAAATGTGAAGTACAATTTTGAGGCATGTGACAGTAATGTTTGCACACTGACACATGGCAAATACATGACAGATGTTTAAAAAATTAAAGACTATATTAAGATAAGATGTCCAAGTTGATAACATCTGAAGACAACTCAATTATATAAAAATGAAATAGTTTCTTGTCAATTTAATTTTCTTTCCCATAGTTACCGCACTCATTGTGAGTAGAGGATTACTTTGTAGTAAATGTTTAGAGTACTTCTGTTGTACAGCAGACTTAAGTTTGCGTCGCATGATTTTTTCACTCTGAAAATTTCTGAATTTTCTGAACTGATGGAGTAGTGTTGTTAGTAACACTGATGTGTATCCTGCCTTGTGAAATCTTGCTTCAGATGTGCAGTAATTTTAAAGAATAATAGGAAGAGCTAATAATAAAAGTACGCTTGAGGAAACTGCTTTTTCTTCCCCTTCTCCCACTCCCCTTTCTTAGATACAGTATGAGCAAAGACTTGTAGAGCTTGAGCAACTACTTGCCTACAAGTTTATGAGCGAATCGCCAAAACTGAATGGTGATAAAGCCAATTCTACAGAACTTGAACAAGAGCTTCAGAATCTAAAGAAGACCCATCAGATCACCGTTAAAAACCTCCAGACAGAAATTGAAAACCTTAAAAGTCAAAATTCCCAATTAAAACTCAGAAGTAAAAAGGATAATAAAGACTTAGAGTCCACAGACTCTCAAATGAAACAAGGTAACACGAAAGACAGACTGTTAAAACTAAATGAAGAACTGGTCACCAAAAATAGAGAAATACAAGACCTTACAAAAACTGTAGAGAAGCTTCAAAAAGAAAGGATGGTGATGTTGTCTGATAATAATTTGAGAAATAAGACCAGTAATAAGGAAAATACTACAGAGATCTTGAAAAAGAATACCTCAGCAACAGATAAAAGGAATTCCAGCAACAGTGAACCCATTTTCAACAATGACAAAATATACCAACCGCATGCCTTTTCTGATTCTAATCTCTCGGAAGTGCTGCAAGAAAACGCACAGCTGAAAGAGGAGCTAGAAAGATTGTCTCTAGAAATGAACCAGCAGAGGGTGAAGTCTCAAGCAACACTGGCTTACTCTGAAAATAACATACGAAGGTAAATGCTCAAGGTGTTCCTTTAAAAACCTTGCTAAAGTGCTGATACAGGATTGAAGTGACACATTAACATGTCAGCCATGTGTGAAGCTACCTTATACTTAATTTTTACTGGTTTTTTTTGGGCTTTGGGGGTTGTTTTTGAGGTTTTGGGGTTTTTTTTTTAGAGTAGTGCACTGTCACGATTCTTTCTACAGGCAAACCTATATTAATTCTTCTTATTAATGCTATAATTTGTCATGGTTTTGAGTAAAAAGATCTCTATAAATCGTTGCATTTTAAATGCTTTGTATTTGCATTGTGTAGCATTAATATTTGGTACACATACTTTCCTTCAAACTGGGGTATGCTTTCTGTGGGATTTACTTGACCAACTGTAGAAACTTTACACTTCACCCCATCTTCCTTAAATCCCTTCACAGTCAAAGTAGAGGAAATTGGCATATTTATATTGCAACGCATTCCGTTCTAAAATAGATACCTGAGATAAGACAGCTGAATTATGATTTAAAAGCATCTATTCTCTCTCTCTCTCTCTCTCTGCGCCAAAAGAAGGTGATTGGCTGAGTTTTCTGTTTTCTAGCTGTTTCTGATTAAATGAGGCACACCCTGCCATCCCTCCAGAGCAGTAGAAGTAACAGTGGTGCTATCTTGTGAGGTTTTGTTACGAAGTTTCGAAGACATGCCGCCTTTAATGTTTTTGATATTTCTTATGTTCAACTGAGAAACTTCGCTGGCTTTTTGAAGAACTGTCTGTAGCTGCTTTACTATGTTTTATTTTCCTCTCACTCTGTTCAGGATACGGGAGGACACAGCAGAATATATTGCATCTCTGAAAGCTTCCCATCAGAGGGAAGTGGAGAAGATTCTCTGCGAGCACGCGAAGGAGCATTCTGCTTCTAAAGTAGCTGAACTAAACAGCAGAATTTCAACACAAGAGGTAAGATACAGTAGATACATTCATCATATACAGATATCTGTTAAAGACTGAGGTGAAGCAGGCATTCAGTACCTCAGCCTCTTCCATGTCCTGGGTCACCAGGGCCCCTGCCCCATTCATCAGCAGGCCCACATTTTCTCTAGTATTCTGTTTCCCACTTAAGTATTTACAGAAGTCCTTGTTGTTGCCTTTGCCAGTCTTGTTAGATTCAACTTCAGGTGGGCTTGGGCTTTCCTAACCACATCTCTCCATGCTCCGACAGTGTCCTATATTCCTCCAAGGATACCTGCCCTGTTCCCACCGTCTGTAGGCTTCCTTTTTATGTTTGAGTTTTTCCAGGAGTTCCTTGCTCATCCATGCAGGCCTCCTGGAATTTTTGCCTGACTTTCTGCTTGTTGGGATAGACTGCTCTTGAGCTCAGAGGAGGTGATACTTGAACATCAAACAGCTTTCTTGGGCCCCTCTTCCCCTGCCAGGGCCCCATCCCATGGGATTATTTCAAAGCAGAATTTTGAAAAGGTCAAAGTCTGGTCTCCCAAAGTCCATGGTTGTGATCATGCTTTTTGCCTGCTCCTTCCTTTCAGGATCCTGAACTCCACAATCTTACGATGGTGTGGTTTAACCTGGCAGGCAGCTAAACACCACACAGCTCTTTGCTCAGTACCCCCCACCCCAGAGGAATGGGGGAGAGAATTGTGGGGAAAAAAAAGTGAAATTTATGGGTTGAGATAAAGACAGTTTAATAGGACAGCAAAGGAAGGCAAAATAATAATAATAATAATGATGATGGTAAAAGAAAATACAAAGCAAGTGATGCACAATGCAATTGCTTACCACCTGCCAGCCAACACCCTGCCACACGTGGTCACTGCGCTAAGGTTGCCTTTGATGTTCATGACCCCAGCAAACCCTTCCTTGCCTGTGAATTTAAGGCCCAGCAGAGCACCTCCCCTCACTGGCTCCTCTATCATGTGGGTCAGGAAGTTGTCACCAATACTCTCCAGGGACCTCCTGGATTGCTTTTGCTGTGCTGTGTTGTTCCTCCAGCAGGTATCAGGGTGGCTGATCTTCATCAGGATCCTCGGTCCTCATCAGGACCTGGGCCTGTGATTATATTTGTGCATTAAAATTTTGGGAGAAGTTTTACACACGGTATGACAGTAGGAAGAGCTATTGCATTCAGATTATTTCAGAACTTTTTTTAACTGGGGAAAGTTAACCTGAAGATTGAGACTAGTTTTCCTGTACCATGTATGTACATGTGTGCTATTTAAGAGTCCACGTGAGGCCTGTTAAATAGCACACATGTTAGAGGTAGCATTTAATATATGCATCACTTATACCTGCAGTACTACAATCCTGACTATATTTTTGGTGTATTTTTCCTGTATAGGTCTTCAGTTGTTGTTGTGGGTATTTACATTAATGATGACTATTTTTAACCTTTTTGTAGATATTAATAAAACATCTCCAAGAACAAATCGGTGAACAACAGAGACATCAGGAAGCCCTTCTAGTTTCACAAATGCGAGAGGAACTCCTACAAAAAGAGGTATATTTAAATTCCGGATTGGGGGTACTCTTTTATAAGAGTTTTCACGTTCATCCTTGTAAAGCCTCAAATAATATATAGGAAATAAGTCTCAGAAACAGTTTCTTCTACATGAGTTGTACCTGAGAATGCAATATATTTTTCTAATGTGAAGAAGAGAACAACACAGCACAGAAGGTAGAACTTCGACCTCCTTTGATATTATTATTTAGAAATGTCTGACATCTGTATGAAAATTGACCAGCAGGTTAATCCAAGCATTCATAGCCTCTTCTTTGAGAGTTGTGATGGGTAGTAAATAGACCACAGAAAATTTTCTTTATTAAGGGGATATCTTTTTATTGTTTTCAAATTCTTTATTTGGATAAAGCCTTCCTTTTCTCATCCTTCATTGCCATAAAACTGACTTAGGCAATTATATTCTTGGTTTTCTCCTTTGATATCTATGAAACTTGAGGTCTCTTCTTAATAGAAGGTTTGTTGTACTGGTCTTTCTGAAATTCACTGGTTTGTGAGAGAGGTATCTAGGTTTTTCCTAATCTTCTATTAATAGCATATAATCTAAAAATTACACTTGTTCATGTTTTCATTTTAGGGTTAATATTGCATAAAATTGCTGTGTCTTTGAGCTGCAGCTTTTTGAACTATCGACTACACTCTTGTTCTTAAAATGCTGCCAATCTTCTTTTTTTATCACCTCCTGGTCAGGAGGAAGATATAGCCTGTCTTAGCGTTGGGCCTATGCTTAATTCACCATCTTCTTGGTGTATGAACATTGCTAATTTTTATTTCATTTTGATGATACAGTAATTAACCTGCAAGAGTTATGTCCTGGTTTCAGCTGGGATAGAGCTAATTTTCTTCATAGTAGCTAGCATAGTGCTGTGTTTTGGATTTAGTACCAGAAGAATGTTGATAACACACTGATGTTTTCAGCTGTTGCCAAGTAGTGCTCAGACTACTCAAGGACTTTTTGAGCTTCTCCTGCTTGCCCAGGTGCATAACAAGCTGGGAGTACAGCACAGCTAGGACAGCTAACCCAAACTGACCAAAGAGCTATTCCATACCATAGAACGTCATGCTTGGGGGGGGGTTATCATTCTCATTATTACTATTATTATTATTTTCTCTTATTAAACTGTCTTTATCTCAGCCCTCGGCTCTAACCTTTTATTTTCTTTCCGATTCTCTCCCCCATCCCACTGAGGGAAGGGGGGGAGTGAGCGAGCGGCTGCGTGGTGCTGAGTTGCCAGCCGGGTTAAACCACGACAAGTTATTAAAAAGAACTCTCCTATTCTGTAAGGGACTGAGAGCTCCAGACGCTTAATCTCATTTGCTACCCTTACTTAGAAGAAATGAAAGAATTATCAGTATGTGTTAAGTACATACTTAATAGAATTAATCTCAGTCTCACTAAACTCATTCATTATTTATTTTGCCCATGAAAAATTCCACCTCTGTTGCGAAGTATTTATAGAAAAGTGAGGGTTTGTAGGGAGAAAAAGATGACTTCCTATTAAACAAGCTCCCTATTTGCAAAATAAAGCCTGAGACTTTGGGGCCGTATTATGAATCCAGTGATAGATGTTGCCTTTCCATACAAAGCTTGTTTACGCCAGTGACCTTGGTGTATCTAGAATACTTCCTCCTGGGAAAACAGGGCAAGAGTACAACGAGACAAACAGTATTCAACAGATATGTTTCTTCTATGCCTGTTTGCTGTACAGGTTATTAAGGATAGCGATGGTTAAGGGGATAGTCATCCTATCTGCCCTACGTGGTACAGGCTGAATTCCAGATGCTGGCATTTAAGAAAATGTAATGGAGCGCCCTTGTTACAAAAATTGTTGCAGGACTCTACAGAAATATCAAAGTAAACCCTTGCTTTTGCCTTCTAATATGACTGCTTTATTTAAATAACAATCTGTGCTGCTTTTAAAATACATTTTAAGCATTAAATGGTTAAATAAGTTGAGCTGAAAAAAGAAGGCAACCAAACCTGCAAATGCAATTAGTCACGATAGGGAAAACCGCTACCGTTTGCAATAGGATTGAGAGTCCTCTGTCCAAAATGGTGGTACCTCAAAAAAGGCAAACTGGAAGATTGCTGTTTGAATATGAATTTCAGAAATGCTGCTCATGGATGTTTTCCATTACCTGTTACTTCTCTTGCCTAACAGCTTGCATGTAGCACAGCTTCATATTTAACATAGTTCTGTTGCTGGCAAAATATATGGAGCCCATTTTCTCCTGGGGCTCTTTCCCCTTCATAACATCTTTCCTGCATGACTTTTTCTTGAATTTAATTGTGTGTTTGAGATCACGCATCGGCCCTTTCCTTCAGTGCGGCAACTTAGCAGACACGCATCAGACACTCATTTTCACAGAACTTGTGGAACTAAGACTCTGACATGGGGCTGAAATTGGCCCATAGGTTCAAGGCTGCTGGAGAAATGGACAGGAAAAATGTAATAACATAGGTCTTGTTATTTTCAAAATGGAAAATTAAAAAATGGAAATAATAGTAAGCCACCTCAGAGTCACTTCTGAGTAAGAGTGGCAACACTTTCCAAAATGCACAGTGCTTCCAGCCACTTGAATTCAGCAGCAGGGAGCCAAGGATGGCTGACTGCTTGGGAAGGGTTAGCAGTTTGCAGAGGTATTGGGTAAGGGGAGGTAAGGGTTATAATAAAGGATAAAAACTGCAAAGCTTTCACTTCAGTTTACTTATGCGCATTAAGAAAGTGACCAAAAAAGACTTAGGGTGCTACATGAAGTATCAAGTTACTCAGAATAGGCAAAGAATGAGAATAAACCAGAAGAGTTTTATAAGAAAACTTACCTGAATTTCTGGAGGATTAGGAAATCAGTTGTAAGTCATGGACTTACACAGACGTGGTAATTATTAGACCAAAGGGGGTTTGTAATCACGTGTGTTAGCAGCGTGTCTTTTCTTAATTTATTCCTTAGAAATACACTGGTACATTTTATATTTGATCTTTACCCAAGGTGCGAGAAGGGGTTGTGCAAGAGCATCAGAACATAATATTCGCTATTAATTTTTTAGTATGTTCAGACATATAAAAACTGACTTTGAATAATCGCCTGAGAACATATTATGAGCAGGATTGGATTGATCAGAACGGATTAGATTTTCATATCCTCAGGCCACTTCTTACCAATGAAAGGTCCTAACCTAAGTCCCCGAGCCCCTGTTTAAGATTTTAAATACAGGGGATTTCTCTTTTGTTTTCCTTTCTGCAGCTTTGGAATGGAATGATTAAACACCACAGGTACACTTTGAAAGGATTCTGGTTTATCCACTGCCTAACACAGTGATAACGACTTTGATCAATTCTCTCAAACTGTAGGTGACAAAATTGTTAGAAGAACTGAGAGAGGCTAAGGAGAGCCAGAGTCCTGAAATGAAACATTTCTTGTGCCTGGAAAAGAAAATCAAGCATATAGAGACCAGACATGCAGAAAGAGAGCAAGAAATCCAAAAGGTACACGGGAGTGCATCTGCATTTACGTCTCAAGAGCCATTTATCGCTTTCACTGTGATGTTATGGTATTTGCACAGGCTCATTAACTCACACGGGAGGGGGGCAAGTACTTTTTGATAGAGCTGTGGTTTTGTCTTTGGTGCCTGCTGACACGAGTGACTAGATGTGGCGCTCATCAGCGCTTCCTTGCTGTGGCAATTCAGAATGCTTGTGCGTGACTTCCTCACAGCCTGATCTAAGGAGGCCTTGCTTTAGCAGGGGGTTGGGCCACGCGGCCTCTAGCAGTCCCTGGTATCGTTTGGTTATTTTCAATTTCAGTTACACAGTGAGAGCCAGCTATTGACAAAGTGCCAAGAGTTTGTATACGCCACGATATATTCCTCAACTGAACTGTAACTTTATTTTCTAGTCCTAGAAGTCCCATTCAGAAAAGCTGCATTAGAAGTATAGGAGCATCTTGCTGCAGCCTACTGCATGCTGGTTTTAATATGCAAAACAACCTCAGAAAAGCCTTTGTCCTCTACAAACTAAAAATTTGGGATTTTGACAGTTCAATCTTTGCGATACAGCTTCTTGTATCTGACATTTGTATCCCTTGAACGGGTAAAATAATTTTGTGTTGATTCTTTCATCTTATTTTACATCATGGCCAAAATCCATCCTGATTTTTCATCTATCTGGGGAGCTTCTGTCACCTCGAAACAATTTTCTAGTTCATATAGATTTTTTTTTTCATCATTTAAATATTTGATTGTCTTTTTTCTTAGTGTTTTAACTTAGGTTCTACTTAAATACATGAAGTCAGGGAAGGGCAGCTGGACTGGAAGATAATCACACTGGTAGTTGTTCTTTCTTTGTGGAGTTTGCTCCACAGTTTTGAACCAGATCTCAAGGAATACACTTTTATTTACAGAATTGTTGGTGGTACAAGGTTTTATTCTCATACATTTCTACATCAGATATTTAATTTTCTTCTCAAAAAGAACTGTGCATAAACCAAGTCTGTGGGCTAAGAATGAGCCCTGCCACCACTGATGATTTTATTACTTTGGTTCCCGTTCTGTCCTGCTAAAGACAACTGTCATAGTTACTTTTTCAAACTATTCCCTTGCTTTTGTATAATGAGAGAATTTCTCTACCATTTCTGTAAAGTGCCTGCTGCTGCCTAGTCTGTGATCTATCTCCACGGAAATCATTACCTGACCCATTGTATTTACTAAGATGTTTTGTAATGTATTAAAAAAAAAAAAAAAAATAGTACACGCAACAATTGCTACTAAGTGATTCCACCTTTCCTGGTGCCACTAGCCTTGTTATGTGTGAAACTCTGGGTTTTGGTTTTCCTAGGTTTGCACCTAGGTGGGGCACCGAACAGTCCCCCAAATGAACGATAACGAACTGAACAATATACAAAAATGATTTGCTGAACAAGGAGATAACAGATGAACCTTCGTATCAAACGACAAATACAATAAATACGGCCTCGTAAGTGCTAGAGCTTTCCTTAAAGAAGCTAGCACAATTAATAGTGGTGTGGAGGTTTTGATACACAGAATCACAGAAGGGCAGGGGTTGGAAGGGACCTCAGGAGATCATCCAGTCCAACCCCCCTGCTAAAGCAGGTTCACCTAGAGCAGGTTGCACAGGACATCCTTGTGATGCTTTATTTTGGGTAATTTAACAGGCTTATGCCATGGATTCACACCAAAATTAATTCAAACTTTTACCTGCAGCAGCTTCAGACCTGTGTGGCTACAGGATATTTTCTGATAATTCATAGAATTTGTGGTTTTTAAAAGTATGGTAATAGTCCAGAACATGTCACTCAGATTTGGTTTGTTTCTCTTGCAAAGCCTTCTTTTAATTAACACATTTAAGTGGCAATTCAAAAGGTTCCTTTTGATTATAGTTTTTAAAGTATGGTAATAGCCCAGAACGTCACTCAGATTTGGTTTGTTTCTCTTGCAGAGCCTTCTTTTAATTAACACATGTAAGTGGCAATTCAAAAGGTTCCTTTTGATTATAGAGGGGTTTGTTATATGCGCAGCTTTGTCTTAAACTTTCAAACTTTTAATTGCTGCTTTGGAGAGGGTAAGCTAAATCCTCCTGAGCCTCGTTAGTCAGTAGTGGATTCTACCCTTCTGTCATGAATGCAGCTGTTTAAAGAAACTCATTACTATCAGAACAATTTTTGTAATACTCAGAACCAACTGTTTCCACTTAGCGTGAGCACTGGGCTTTGAGGCTGAGCATCAGCTACAATGTGGTGGCGTGGTTTTGCAAAGGGGCAGCGCTGGCTGAGCATTTGACTGGGAAGGCCCCGCGCTGACTTGCTTCTAATTTGCAGGCGGCCCAACTATCGCCACACGTTACTGAGGCAAGGCAGGCCCGTGAGGCTGAGAGGTGGCGAAGACTGGCGCAGCGCAAGAATCAAGAACTGGAGCAATTTCGAGTGGAATTGGATTCAATATTAGATGTCCTACGTGAACTGCAGAAACAAGGGGTTGTTATTCCTGCCCCTAATTCCAGTGGATTCGGCATGACAGACAGCTGTTGGAAGACATGATTAGGTAGGAGTTGATTAGAGAAGCAGAATTTTCATACTCCTAAGTTATGTGTAGAAACTATTACTGAAAATCATTAATTTAACACTCAGAAATCGAATTACAGTCTGATCTTCTCTGGAATCTTGCTTGTCCAAAGGTAGATTAGGACTGCGCAACACCCCAGTCATATTGTATGTCTTACGTTTCACAAGGAATAAAGTTACATGCAGTTTTTAAAAACTATTGGGAATATTGAGGTTATTCCATAAACTCAGTGACCACTGAGAAATTCCATTTGATGCTTTTTCAGATACTGTAGAACATGCCTGAATATTTTTAACTTTTGTTCGTAACTTGTCTTGCAGCAATTCCTTCGTGAACCATTTGAGTAATACTCTGCTTGGCTTGTATTTTTAGTCTGTAGTTACTGGGTTTCATTTGGTAGGACATGAAAAATCCTCTTTTTTTTTTTTTCCAACATTTTGCTTCTCTCTCTCCAACTCCTAAAACGTTCCCTCCCTTTTCTTTAAGACCCCTTTCAACTTTGAAAATGGCTGCAGGGCCGGAGCAGAGCAGGCATCCTCTGGTGATGCCCAAATTCAAACCATTTTCTGTTTACTTTGCAGAGCTTTCCAGCTGTGCTGGTAAGAGTGATGGCAGCGCGGTCTAGCTGAATTCTCACGGGGCAGATATGAAAAAGCCTGTAAAATACAGGGTGAGAGTAGTCACTGTTATCCCCCTTTAAAAGGGAAGGCTGTATAGAGTGAGATTTTTACAAGGGGCAGTTCTGGCTCAGAGAGAGTACTGTCTTCACAGGTGATGTTGACTGACTAGAGAGGCCAGTCAAATGTGAAGACACAGTGTACTGAAGCTCAACTGCAGGGATATGTCGGTGGGCAAATTGAAGTTAAAATACTGAGCAAATTTGAAAAGGGAATAGTGAGAAAAAAAAAAAAATCTTCAGGAGTGACAACAGAGACTAGTATGGTTAAGCAGGAATAATCCACCACACAAATACCGAATGCAGACAGAACTTTCTGCTGAACGGAGCGGCATTGTAGAGGTGACAAGCTGAATGTTCAAGACCATCGCCTTCTTCCTCTCCTCTTACACCCGGCTGGAGTTAAGACACCAAAGTGTAGAGCCTGTGCAGTACCAGACAGCAGTAAGAG
>NW_009258267.1:1965175-1995917 GCF_000687185.1 Egretta garzetta
ATTTCAAGCAAGAGACGGATCAACAGGAGGGAAGAGAACAATCAGCAGGCTGGAAAACAGAGCCTTAGGAACCACTGAAGCCACAGGGGCTGCCCTGCTCCAGGAGACTGGGGAGGGAAGAGGAGGATGGCTATTGCACTTGATGTACATGAAAAACCCGCTGCTAAAAGGATAGGAACAGGAGCGGCAGTAAGTCACGGTAAAGAAATTCAAGCTGGCGAGCTGCTTGGGGGCTAGAAGGACAGGCTTCAAACAAACCAGTAAATGACTGAAGTCAGAACCAGTAAATGAGTTTAAAGTCTCAGCACTGCAGAGTCCTTAAGAATTCCATAGATTGAGGTTGTAGCTCAATCAGGTATAATTATTTAGGGCAAAGAGAAGATGAAACCTGGATACATTCTTCAGGTCCCTGCAGTGTTGGTTGTAGTATTTAAGTCAAATGTGACATAGCTTGGGTCTGTGTATATGTATTTAAGTATCCTTCGTCTTCAGGGACCAGCAGTAAACACACATTTGGTCTTACACAAGCATGTGACTGAGCATGCATAAAGAAAATAGCACAACAGCTTATACCCTACAGGCACAGACAGCGATTAAGTGCAAGGGTATTTTTTTTTATTTTTTTTTTGAGCATACACATACATAAAGATAAAGGGGGTATAAACACACATAGATATAAAAAAAGGACAGTCTGCTGGCAATTACTATATTAATTCTGGTTGTTTCCTAGTCAGATATTTTCAGTATTTTTAGAGTGGATGTTTTGTCCCCCAATAATGAAGCATTAGTCTGTATTGATAAACTGTGTAAATAAAGTAACGCTTGGTATGTAAAATATCAGCTGTGTGTAAATATGCTGTATTTTCTTGGTTTGGGACTGTTTTGCAAATGGATAAAATTGAATCACTCCAACTTACCATTTATTTCCTGTACAATTCGCTATTGTGTAACACTGTATTAAAGTGTGTGGCCTGAAGTGAGGATTTTTTTTTTTATTATTTTTATTTTTTAATTACAGCAACCCTTGTGTTCTGGGAGAGGCCAGGTCCTGGAGGTGGGTATGCTGGGGCGCTGCCTGGAACAGGAAGGCCTAGGGGAAACATTTCTGGTTCCTGGAAACTCTCTCTCAGTTGTATAAGCCTCAGGTCACCAAGAGGGGGTTGCCTTTGTGTTCATGCACCTTTTAAAATTCTTCAATTCAGTTCTTAGCAGATGCTGGTATCTTACATAGTTTGAATTAAATTTCAGATTAAATTCTCCCTCTGAGTCTATTTTACTGAACAGGGACAGTGTTATTTACCACTACCCTATGCTGTAATATGGCTTACACTGTGTTCGCACAGGTATTTATGTAGGTGTACACTCACTGAAGCATGCACTTTCAGGTTTAGGCATTTACCATGACGTGGGCGCTCTGGTCTTGAACAGCTGTAGTAATGGTGTGCTTTTTCCAGAACTAAGCTTTAAGTAAGTTTTAACTTCTCTGCTAAGTTACTAATTCTTGACAGTGCAGGAAGGGGAAAATACACTGAAATGGAGCAAAAACTGACAAAACAGGTCATTAGCTCTGACTGTATTCCAGGGGGGAGTGTAGTGGGCTCTTTCAGAGAGTAATAGAATTATATATTCCTCATGTATGTTTTTCTTCTTCTTATGCCATACCATTTCATCATGCATTTCCAGGAGGCATTATAATGGATGGATTAAAAGAATCTGAAACATCAGTTCTTTGAATCATTGCTTTATGTTTAGCTGGAACTCACTTGTTTACAGCAAAGCAGTAAGAGTATAAGAATGTGAATTTTCATGTTTGAAGCTTTTAGGAAAGCAAGTGAGCAGCTGGCTGGCTGATGCTGTGACCTAGACTACAGAGAAGACATCTGCTTCAAGAGAGGAAAACAGGGTGTGCAGAAGAATGGCAGATCTCACCACGGCACTTGTGGCAGAGGCAGCAGCAGTGTGTTCTACTTCAAGTTCTCTGAAATACATGTCAAAATTGTTCATGTAACAAATTAAATAGATTATCATGGATGAAGACTTTATTTGCTACTATAGAACACATTTTGAAGTCTGCCACTGTATCGGGTATTTAACCTATCCTGGAAAATGAAAGGAAAACAGATCTGTATACTGGCACCGGCTGTGCAAATCTAGTTCTGCAGGGAAGGGGCGCCATGGATCAAGTGCTGCCCTGACTCTTGAACAGAAAGTCCTCTGACAACTTTGAAGCGGTTTGGTTAGCCTTTCGTACAGCTAACTACATACCTCAGTGTCCAAAATGTCCAAAACTGAGAAAGCACAGGCCTCCAGCTCTTGCTCTTGTTAGAAAAGATGTGGTTCTCTCACTCTGTGCTGTCCTTGCTACCTGTCAATACCTGAGGCTACCCAGCTCTGCAGTATCTCAAGGTGATTTATTTAGCTTTGTCACCTTTCCCTGCCAGAACAACAGGGCAGAGTAAGAAGGGGAAAAGCACACTTGAATTCTTCCTTTGCTGGTGGCTTGTGAAGGGGTTTGTTCTTTTAATCACACAGTGGCAAAAAAATGTTAGCATTAAAATATTCAAGACCTAGAGCTCAGATGCATAAGTACTAAATTGTATGACAAATGCATATCATCTATTTCACCTTTAGCCTCACGGGATTTTAGTAGAGAAGTTAATGGTTTTACTTTTCCCTTTCTTTCCTCTGAGCGCACATTTTCTGATTTGACATTGTAGGGCGGTTTTTTTTTTTTAAAAAGGGTACACAACTAAAACTTGTTTACACAGAAGAACATTTCACAAACATTCACTTTTGAAAACTGGAATACATAACTTGACATAGGAAGTTCTTACAGAATACAGTACATGTTTATGCAAATGAACATACATAATTATCTTAGGGGAACTCTCCATGAAGTTAAATCTACCACCAGTGATGCATTTATAGTGAGCTTTGAGAAAAGGCTCTGAAACAGACAGGGCAAGCGGGAAGAAAACTTGCAATAATTCCATATTCAAACACCATTAAATTCCAAGTACTCCTTTTGAAGGATTACCCTGGTCAAAACACTTTTTATTCTCTTCATAGTGAATCAAATCATGGTTTTTTTGAAAAATACTAATTTTTTTAAACATATTATGCAAAGTTGGTTATTCCACCACTCCTTTTTCCCCGAGGCAAAAAAATCACATCTATTACTTCTTAAAAAGGAAAAAGAAAGCAAGAACAGCTTTAAAATAACTGCGTTTGAAGACTACAGGAAGCTTCTGCGTTTGCTTTTGACTCTGCTCTAATGCAGAGGCAGAGCAAAAATCTGAATCAGACTGTACTGCTGCCACAATGCTGCTGAAGTCATGTGGGAGCTGTGCACCAGAGACTGCCAGGTCATTCTTCTGTAAAAAGCAGCATGAAGGACTTTAAAGATAGAAGGGCAGTAAGATGGAAAAAGTAGAAGAATCATTAGGGAAGAACAGAAGCAGGAACCAAACACTTGAATACCTTTACAGGATTAATACATGCTTCAGAAGGCCACTAAGAATGCAATTCAAACATGGTGTAAGTTAAGTTGGCATTATCCCTTGATCATTTTAATTAAATACCTTTCATCTAGGCATTAAGTGTCACCAACATTCATACACATGAGTACTTCTCCTTCCTCCCCCAAAGTAGCAGTTAGGCACCCAAACAAAAGGAACAAAGACTTAAGGTAGCAGAAGAAAAGCCTAGGTTAGCAGTGGGACTAGCAAGCTTTTAGTTTTCTAAAAGCAGACCTGTGTTATTTTGAAACCTAGTTTTAAATGCTTTCAAATTAAGCTTCATTTCTCAATTGCAGAGGAGATGGATTCTACACAGATTTTCCCCTCATTTAAGCAGCAGTTCTGTTTTCGAGCATGGCAAAGGAAAAATATAAAAAAAAAAATAGATGAAACCACTAAAGGCACCTCACTCACCCAGAAATAGGCTATAAAAGCCACATTTAGCTCTTGTTGGCAAGGACCATATTGAGCTTCAGTTCAGACAAAGCTCAACCATCAGATAGCTAACAGTTCTTTGAGGTGCCTCGGCAGGAAGCAGTTGCCACTTTTGGCAGTGGAGATTTCCCAGATTTCTTAATTTGGGAATAGAAAAGGGAAGTCCAGAGCTACAGCCTTCACACTTGTGTTAGGTACTTACTGCCAAAAGGAGGCCTTTTTCACACCTGAAGCAGCATCCTGGAGCCCACCTCGCAACCCATGCAGCTGTGCTCATTTCTAACAGGATTCACTTCAGTCTTCTCTTGAGAACTATTTTCAAAAATAATCTTGTTTTAAACAGTCTCTGCTTTAAGCGTAATCCCCTTACTTTAAACACCAGGAAGTAGTAGCACAAGAATTACATTTGCAAACAGGCAATTTAGGTATAAGTGGTTTATAATAAGGGCACAGGAGACACAAACAAAAGAGGTTTCCCCCACTCTTTGTATTCTTTAAATGGACAACCCATTCATGATTTTTATTATTTGTCAGGTGAAGGAAGAATGAATTAGTCAGCATTTAAGCATCTGAAGAATGGAGAATGCAGGCCACTGCTCCATTTTCACTCTGACACAAACATGTCATATACAAAGCAGGCTAGTTTCAAGAAAACCCAGTCAGGCAGTGTCTTGAATCCGATAGTTTCATTTCAGTTAAGAATTTCCTGCAGAGCACTCTCTTCAAATCCAGCAAAGGATTTGAACCTGGTTCCTCTGCATCCTTTGTGCTTGCTTTAAAACCATTTGGCCATTAGTTAGTATCTTTTGAAGAAAGCTGAAACATAGTTTGAGTACTGGCTAAGGTTCAGAACCTTATTTTAGGACGGGGAAATAGCCTCAAGTTGCACCAGGGCAGGTTTAAGTTGGACATTAGGAAAAATTTCTTCACCAAAAGGGTTTTCAAGCACTGGAACGGGCTGCCCAGGGAAGTGGTCGAGTCCCCATCCCTGGAGGTATTTAAGACGGGCAGACGAGGTGCTTAGGGACATGGTTTAGTGGTGGGATGGCAATGTTAGGTTAACAGTTGGGCTTGATGATCTTAAAGGTCTTTTCCAACCTAAACGATTCTATGATTCTTTCTCTAAAACACAACCTTAAAGGTTGAAGTTACACCTATTCAGTTCCTTAACAAACCTTTCCTTGGAAGAACAGCTGTGGTTGCAGCACCATCCCAGCTGAGCACAAAAAGATGTAGCAAGTGCAGTTCAGCTGTGCTTTTAGAGCTGGTCCTTTCAACAACTTAAACCCTGCTAGCCCTTCACTAGCCCACTTGTCAAAAAAGGGCCATTTATAGAGCCAAAAAAGCATGGGAAGGTTCAGCCTACAAGCAAAGCATAACACCAGCTTAACATACCACCACCATTTGCATACAGTAACTCTACTGGCAAAAGAAGAATAGTCTTTATCTAATTTCCTGTGATTTAGTTACTGAATCCTGCACTTACCAAACTGGAAGTCTGCATCAGCAATAAAAAAAAAAAATAAAAAAAAATTACAGTTTGTGTGTAGAATACGAATTCCAGGTCATCACTGGGCAGCTGTCAGAATATCACTCTGAAGTACTATAATTACAGGCACCAATTTGCTTTTACCCAGCAACAGGTGGTGGTAGCAGTTTGTAAACCCTGTAACCAAACAATTTAATATGCAAGGTATTCCCTCTGGAAGCTTTGTAAGTTGGGTTTAACCTGCACCAAAAAGCAGTTAGGAATCAGAAACTGGAGTTAAAGCCAAGCCGATATCCATTGTGCTGCTCAGTTTCAGGTGTCCTTCTGGGGGGTGGCAGAAGCTGCAGAACCTCCCCAGGGGCTGCCTGTTTAATCCTTGCTTCAGTCTTAATTTGAGGTTTACGCTTTTCTTGGCCGAGGACTTTTCATACACCCCCCCCCCAATGCCAGGCTCCAGCCTTCACAGTCCCTGCAAATTACTATGGCATCCTTCAGAAGCTGGACATAAGCAGTCATATAAAAACAAAGACAAAACAAAAAAAAAAAAGATCAGGACGAAAAAATAATGCTGGGCAAAAAGTTTAGACCACAGAAGGCATCAGAATAAAGCATTCAGTGTTTTACTTCTTGTCTAAACTGAGTTCTGTCAGCACAGCCAGTCTTACATACAATTAAAAAGCACAGGTCTGAAAAACCTTCTATCAAAATACCAGAAGGCCAAGAAAGGCTTCAAACAGGAATGTTTACCTTGAAGTAAGACTTTTCAGTCAAGGATCCGATGGGAAGACTGCATGACTGATTTGCTTTCTAAAATAATTGGTGGCTCTGAGATGAGGAGATCATCCTCACCTAGTGAAGAGTTCTGCTCTGTGTTCACAAAGTTAGGGATGTTAAATTTTGTAAGACAATTTAGGTCCTCCTCAAACATTCCGCTGCTCCTGGGAACTTCCTGGAAGTGGATATTACTCTCCAAACCTGGACCTTTCTGGCTTTGCTTTGCTTTGTCCAAATGTTCCACTTCATTAATACAGAAATGGAAAAGTGACCGGGATTCTTCAGCTACTTGACGAGAAAAGACCCTCTCCGACTCTAGAGGTCTTCCAAAATCTGCCACAAAGCTATTCATGCGAAATCTTTTCTCAGAAGGTTCTGCATTGCTGAGGAGGAAAAAGAAAAATACAGTAAGTGTGAAAGTAGAGCTATTTGAATTCTTAACAGCAAATTTGGTTTCAGCAACCATTAAGATCAGGAAGAAAGGAAACCCTACAGCTTATCGACAGCAGACTTTAAAAGCCAGCACTATTTATTATTTTCTGCTGAAGCTATTTTAAGTCTTGATTTGCCATGATAATTTTCCATGGGAATAAGTTATCAATGCCAGCACTCTTAAATGGCACTTCTAGTAATTGATATACTTTAATAATCAGCTCACTGAATGAGCTCAGATATACTCTTCAGTATTTCCTCTTGACATCAAAGAGTATCAAGTAGTAAGAAGTTTTTTAAAATGGCTTATAGAACACTTTGAGGAAAATCTTTGATAAAGAAAATCTTCCCGAGACATAGGCAGCACTGCTGTCGCAAAAGGCATAATTTGAGTGATTGCTTGTCCAGGCATCAAACCATCTTTTCCACTGCAGTCAGTCAACGACATTCACATTTCCAAATCAGGAGAGAGCTGGAACTAAAGACTGCTATAAAGACTGGCGGCCTTAACAATTCAGACACATAGCCCAGGAAGGACATCTTAACCTCTGTCTTGCAGTTTTCTAGAAGTGTGAGCTCAAACAAGCTCCAATCTGCATGGACTTGTGTGCAGGAGCTGTGAACAGCTGGGGGTGAGAAAGCTCAAGCTAGACAGAAGTTTTACAGACAGCAATACATTCTTTGTCAGGCTGATGCTATCACCACAAAGCGCAAGTTATTTGCATCTGAAAGGCAGCAGAGGCATTCAGAGGATGAGTAGCAAAAAATCTAAACGTATTCTCAGAATGTAAGTTTTGTTAAGTAAGAACTACACATTGGTGTGAACAGAATTAGACTGTTTACATGTGAACATGTAGCAAATGACACTAGAGCCAGGTAGTTGGACTCCCAAGGGTGCACACAGCACTTACAGAGATTTTCAGAGAAACATTATCATTTAATTCCTTCGAGCCTGCAGTAGGAGGTATGTGCCTACATGCTTCCGAAAGCCTCAGATGGCACCTTTAGCAATCTACCCCTAAAACCTTCAAGTTCAGAGGATACCTACATTAGTCTTGCAGTGATAGTTAAAGATCCCTGCTTCCCCAGTGCTAATTTACTTCCATTACATGATAAGAGAAGTCTGTCCTAACAAAACCCGTTACACGAGCTTTCAAGCAAAGTAGTCCTCTCATTTATCAAAACTTTATTGGGTCATTCTGCATTTCAAAGTGAAGCACGTAGAAGCATAATGTTGAAATTGATGCAAGACAGATCAGTAACTAAGTAATAATCTACTGTATACACACCAAGAAGCAAACACACTGGAATAATACTGTGGTAGCCTTCAGAACTGATGACTGACACGTATGTATTTATAATGCAACAGAAATCACCACTGTGAATTTAAATTGCGTGTATAGTTTTGCAAATCTGTCACCCAGAGTTTCTATGTCGTATTGTGGCACAGACAGTGGAGGTAGCAAATAAGCACAGAAAAAAGAACAAGCATTAGAAGCCTAGGAAGAAATTACTTTGGAAAAAAGCTTCAAATGCATCCATTAGAGAAGTAAAACCAGTTCATAGGTGTGGAAAGTGCTTTATAATCCAGTGAGCTACAAAGGAGCAAAGGCTGACTGTACAGAGGGGCACACAAGACTGGCAACGGCACCTTAATCTAAATGGAAAAATAGAGGACGCAAAGAAACTTTGTAATGACCCAGGATGCTTGAGGAGATACGATAGAGAACAAACCTGTGCTAACGAGTAAGGAACACATGATCTAATACACAGTCATATTTTCAGATTCTGAATTTCACGAACACTATTCTGTATTTTGGGGAGGAATTTTATTTTTTTTTTAAACTAGACTAGAAACTTGCATAGTCTTGCTTATTACAGTATGCAAAGTACAGCTCGGTGTATCTTTTCAAAACACTCAAAATAAGAAATCCCAGTTTTACTGTGGAAGGGAGCACAGCCACCTGGACAATCAAAGCCCTTTTGCAATATTTGGGTCAGTGGGACTCAGAGTCCCAGAAGCTGCCAGCAAGAGAACAGGAAGGTGAATGCCAGGCACCTTGAGCATCACACATACTGGAAACCACTCAAAACAAGGAGTTGCCAATGAACTAACCCAGGCTCCCTTTTCTGGGAATCTTCCAGCCTGCAATGCTGGGTGCTGGGCTGCTGGATTCAGTCTTAAGCTCTGGACTCTGCCCACTGGACTTGAGCGCACTGTCAGGGTACAGACCATGTTGCCCAGTATACCCTTCTAACAGAGGCATACTGGTTTGGGACTGACACTGAACGTTCCTCTCTAGTTTAAACACCCTTTCTCTCAACACTCCCTGAAATGACCTGGCGTACGTGGCAAAGCATGGAAAGGAGCAAGTAGCCAATCCTCCAAAATAGCAGGGTTTGGCATCCCAAAGGGAACTTGGGGGATCTAAACAGATCCTTAATACCAATCCAGAAGTGCTACCATGAACCTGAGAAACCTTCCTGACCAAGTTTTCAGCAAACACATACATATATTTGTAAAAGTTTTTGTTTCAGAGAAATGCAGATCCACTGAATGGATTCTGGGGTGAAATCCTTAACCAAACCCAACCGATTTCTTTAAAAAAAAAAAGCATCAGTCATTTCACCTTTAATGCAACTAATTGCACAACCTGCCTCAATAGCTGCACGAAGCTTTGAGATTACACCAGCCAAGATTTTGTAGAGATAGGTTATATGAACATAAGCATTTGTCACACAAATGTGTTTTTAAGGATGCTTTTAAACAGAGAAACAAACATAGCGTACGATCTTGTCCTGAGCAATGAATGAAAAGTACTTTCAGGCAGAAATTCAAAAAGACTGTCAACGCCAAGTTTTTGTCGCACAAGCTAATGTTCCATACATACCAATATGCAAGCAAACAAAAGTGCAGCAGGCATCATTTCTGTAACCAATTAAATTTCTACCTCTCCTTGTCCATATCCTGACCCTTTTCTTCTGGTCTGAGAATGTACCCAATTCTGAACATCTTGTACAATTTCAAAAAGTACATGCTATCAAAACCCTTTAGATTGAGGCAAGAAAAGCATACTACTGAAAAATCAGAGTATTCTGCTTTGGATCTATCCATCTGAACCCAGTTACACTATCTCTCACGTTAATGGTACTTTAAAGAGCAGCCAAATTGACTTGCTGAAGTCAGAGACATGTCCATCAATCAGGCTGGCGTTCTCCCAGGAGCTAGGAACCCCATTAACATCTATTTCTAAAGGAGGGCTGCAAGACAGCCCACTAATGAAATGTTCAGTCATAAAGAATCCAGTCAGGTATAAAGAGAGAAGATGCAGGCAAACTAAAACCGTGGTCTGCACTGGTTTTACATGTAGGTATTTATGTTCTCCAGTTTTTATATACGTGTATCAAAAATAAGAGGAGACAACAGTATTCACTACCCTGAGCATATTGCTGGATGTTCTATTTCCAGTACTGTACACAGAGGGTTACCAAATCCCAAAAAAATAGTGCTCAAATTTGTTAAAGGTTACAACTCAGTGTGCGTAAGTGGGCAAGCATTCAAGCACACAGCTCCCAAAGCTGCAAGGAAGTTTGAAACAAATACAGAAAGGAAATGACTGGGCTCTCTTCAGCAACTGAAGAGAAATCGTAATAAGATTTAGGCTGGAAGGGACCTCTGGAGTCTCTAGCCTAATGCCCTGATGAAGGCAAGGCCAACTCCAAATTCAGATCAGGTTATCTGGATGTAGAAGTAGACCAAAGATGGAGGTTTCACAAACTCTCTAGGCAACCTGTTCCAAGAAAACTGATGAAGAAAGCAAAACCACAGTGGGAGATACCAAACAGCCCTCTGCTACCTCAAAGTACATTTTTACAAGTGTACAAAATTCTGGCAAATATCCATATTAAATTCTCTTTGCTCTATATTCGACTTCATCACTTCTTCCCCTCTCCTATTATTCACGTGGGATACAGACTCGGATGCTCAGCTAAGAAACAAGATCTCCAGGAAAAGGCAGCAGCAGCACACCAACACTTAAAAGGTCTTTAAATGTATTTGGGAGCAGGGTTTGGCTACTTTATGACAATCTGTAAGGGAGGAAAACCACCAGCCATGAAATTCAGCAAGTCAGTTCTGGGAAGCTGACTTCTTCCACCTCTATTTCCTTCTCACAGAAGCAAAAATTTAGGAGCACCGAAGAGGCTCACAATATATGTACGTCCTCCCTAATACGGCTCTGCCTCTAAAGATGTGCTATTATATGAAGTTTCAGAGGCAGTCTACATATGACCAAATAGCAAAGGGCCTTCAGTAGGCAGAGACAGGCAGGCTGCTTTAGGAAGCGATAAGCACTAACAATTGCCTTTCGCAATCAGTTTCTCATCATTGCTACCCGCCTGCAAGCAATCTTGCTCTCCAGAGAGGCTTTTTATTTCTACTTTATGGCATGCAAGCCTGAGAGGAGATGTGGGTTCAAATTTTCTCAGAGGAAGGGAGGCTGACAGCTTGTGTGCTGCACAAATGCAGATAAATAGTTGAGGCAAGGTATGGTCTGCACATACTTATCTGCTGGAAAGAACAAAAAAAAAAAAAAAAAGGTTAGTTTGTGACTTCAGGGGACCGTGGTGTTAAACACTTATGGGCTGATCTGTACTTCAGCATCTGCTAGAATTTCTCAGCAGAAACTAAAGACACTCTGACACTAGGGGAGCTACAGGGTTACGGGAAGATTTTGTAAATACTACCAGTATCTACCTTTTGGACTTGAACACACAAACATATGGAAACCCTCCAGACTTCAACTTCCTTAATTTAACATCTGCACTGCATTTTATTTGTATATACTCTGTGAACATTCACATTTCTCTGTTCCACACCATCATAACATGAGCCTACCTAGAATGACCCCATTTATTTGCAGAACAGTAATCTAAAGCCACCTGTTTGGCAGCCTACCTACCAACTTCATTTTAGCATGGAAATGCATACATGCAGCTATTCCCTTCTTACTGCATGCCTACTGAATATTTGCTAAACAGGGAACACATTAATAACAGCTCTACAGAGCTGGTCTCCTAAAAGTGCATGGAACAAAGATTATTTGAAACAATGACAGATGGCACCCTTTCATAAGGACGGAGTAGAACAAGATGGTGCTATGCCGGAGCGATGTCAGTACTGTCACTGCTTGTTTGGGTGCTGCAAAAGAACCGACGCACCACTTAGCAGGCTGGATTTGTTATTCCAGTTTTCAGACTCACTCTTGATGTGGCGCTCCTGTTTTCGTCAGCAGGGTCAGGACAAAAAACATGAAGATGACAAAAACCGCAAGACCAACCCAAAATCCAATAACAATGGAATCTGGTGAAAAAGAGAAAACAAAACGGTCAGTATTCCACCTGCACTTTCAGAAAGTTGCCTTCCACATGCAGCATGACTCCAAAACCCAAAAGACTTTGCGTCTTATGCCTGGATGGCAAAGAGGACGGACAATCGGTTTTATCTTTATTTATTTTTAAACAGAAAGCCACCACTGAAACTCTCATCTCTAGACAGAAATTTGCTGATGTTTGGACAAAACAAAAACAATTTGAAAGAGGGAAGACACTGAATACTCTTGGTTAGTAAAATAGGAGCAGCTCCCTTTGCGATGCCTGGCCCATGTCCAAGCACTGCTTTGGAAACAACTTCAGTGCCAGAACTCAGATGAGAGGATTATTCGATTTTCAGCAAAAACCTCTATCCCTGTAACGACTGCTATCTTATATTATTTCTGCCTGAGACCATTAGGCTTCTGGGGGATTTCTTTGACACAATAGGTTTAGGAAGATCTAGCTTTCTTTCAATGGTAAGATAAAGGGTTCCGAAATAAATGGAACCACAGATAAAACTGTTTGCTACCTCAACAAATAGTAACCAAAGTACACAAGACATTTCTGAGCAATTTTTAATTTGGGCTTCCAACTTGCATACAGAAAACTGCAATACAATGTCAGAGGAGCTAAATGCATTTGGACAAAAAAGTCAAATCGCCAGCTAATCACAAGTAAAACACCAATAAAATAGCCAAATATAGAAGCAATTGGGAAGAGCATAGCTTTTTGCCTGTGTGCATAAAATTTACCTACTGTTCTTATTTATAGCAAATGGACCCACAGATAAATTGTCAGTCCTACTTAAAACAAATGTACACCCACTTACGACTTCAAAATTGATCCACAATTGTTGCTGAAGGAATCAAGTTCCTGGAAGCTTTGAGCTTAAGAGAGGTACAAGTGGGACAAACATTTCCAGACCAACAAATTAGTTGATAAACATGGCCCAAAGCTACAGAGCACCAACGCAAAATATGACCTGGCCCAGGGCCCACAGTATACAGGTGCTTTTTCACCTGTCATTTCAGTCAGTTGTGGGGTTTTTTTATGCAACTATTCAAAACTTCCACTGTAAGAGTTCAAAAAATTAACTTACAAACAAGTCAAAGTGCCTGCTGCAAGCTGAGATTTTCTCCCTGTGAAAATACTTTATCACAATCAAGTCACGCCTTAATCCCTTTTTCTGGTAAACTAAGGAGGTTACGTTTCAAGTCTCTCACTGCAAGGTTTATTCCATCTCTCCTCTGCCATACCCAACCTCCTTTGTGAAACAGCTGGAGAGTGGTTCAAGTATAGGCTTCCATGATGGCGGGGCGGCAGGGGGAGTGTATAATACTCCTTTTTGCTTAAAGCACACTGGTATGAGCTTATTTCTGTAATTTCATGCATTAGGAGCCCTAAATTATTTTCAGTATTATTCTGTAAGTATAGGCTGTATTCAGTGGTTCAAGATGCATCTTGTGTTTGGCCTTACTAATACACAGTAGCTCATGATTATCTACCATCCTACCAGACTTTGCAGTTCCTGAAAATTTCATCTAAAAATAAATACTCCCATTAAAAAGATTCACCACTTAACCATTTACAGCTATTATTACCTACCAATTAGTCAGACATGCTTCAATGATATGCAACTGCATTGACAACCAGAATGTAAAGTTTGATCAAGTAAGATGTCTTGAAAATATGCACATAGATTATATTGATCAAGCTGCCAAACTTAACTTATCAACGAAGGAAAAAAAATAAATCAAGATTCTGATAAACTACTACTCCCCACAAAAATCACACCTGCCAGCACTGTGTGCTCCTGTAATTCATGAATAACAAGCCTGTCTTGTGGTTTGTTTGGTGTTCCCCCCCAAAGGAATTCTTAAGTTTACTGAGCCTAAAGCTACATCTTCCTTGCTTTATTGTAGCTCCTGACACACTTCCAACCCTCTGCTGTATCAATTACACTCTTTAGATTTGTTTAAAATTAAAGCAGGTGGCATGAGTTCTCTTCAGTATTTCGTTTAGGTCTCACTCAGTGCAAATTATTCAAACCTACTACCTTCTAAACATTCAAAATAAACAGTACATGACACAACATTTATTCAAAAAAATATGGTATGTAGGACTACATTTATAATACAAGTTACACATAGATTGGGAAAGCATCCCATGACTTTCCCAACTTGCAATACCAGCCTTCCTTTCCTTCCTAGCACAGACTCATAACATCCCAGCAGCAGTTCTGCCCCCCTGATCATTCCCTACCTATTTTACCTCTAACATACTGAGGCTTTTTCTGATCCTAAGGCACAAAAAAGGATTTTGCTTGTATCTCTGCCAGTCACAGATATCTCCTAGCTATCTTTGTCTATTTACCTTCCAAATTTTAATTTACAAAACATCTGGTGCCTACTTTTCTGGATTTTCTGATTTCTAGTTCCTGCCTTCACTTCTCTGCAGGCAGAACACACTTTTTGTTTGTAAAGCAGCTTTTTTTTTTTTTTTTTGCAGTCCTATATTTGAAAAGTCACTGTGACATTTGAACACCTCATCTTCTCCCCATCTGCACTTCTTTTTCTTCCTTTTTTCAGAAATGTATTTTTGTGTATTAGATTATTTTGTGAATATTTTTTCTTCACAGGTCACTTTGCACAAATTTTTCTCCGCTCTTCTCCCTTTGTATATGCATTGAATTATTAGGAACCTCCACTTGCCTACAATTAATTTAATCAACATTAATCCGAAAGAGGCCTCCAACTTTCTCCTGTGGAATTCACCTTACCTCATGGTTCAAAACAGTGCCCTCATGTTGGGCAAAATACCTTGTGTATAAGAAAAAATTTTAAAAATTTAAAAAAAAAAAAATTCAAGCACTTCTAATTTTAAGAAGAACCAGTGATGTTACAGCTGGCCAGCTGGCACTGTCAGCCTGCATCACCAAAACCAGAGTCCACTCCTCTTCAAGTTCTCCAACGTAAGTTACAGGCATTCATTAACACCCCTTCTCCAGTTTCACTGTTTTATTTTCTTTTAGACTCTTTTCTGGAATTCGGTAGCATTCACACATTCATATATCCAACAGCACTCAAAGACTGTCCCGCCATAAAGGTGCTTCCTGCTCTCAGAGCAGCGCAGAAAGAAGCACCCTACTCAGCCACTTCTGATTTTCAGTACTTGGACTCAATGAGCTGGTGTTTTCTAAATGAAGTGGTATCACTGACATTTTCTCCCTGCACCACACACCTCCCCACAAACTGGTCAGCCCATTTATCCCCTTGGCTTCATTACAGCTCACGGTACAACTGTGCAATATACATATGAGCTAACAGCACCATTTTAACCTTACACTGTAACCCAGATCACTGAAGCAGCCTCTCCCAGTGCTTTCACCTCACTTCATATTACTGACTCAAATTCCACCATTGCTACAAAAGCTATAACTGCACACCTGAAGGAAACAGAGTTTTTCCAAGCGGTAATATGTCTACAAAGCCCCAACCTCACCATTTGTGACAACCTGCCTCTACAAAATTTATCTTAGCAGAGGCTGAAACTAAGCCTACTTGTAGCTGTGCCAAAGGCTATGAGAGTTAAGATTTCTTACGTGGCCACAAAAAAAAAGCCAATAAATCAAAAAATGAGGATTTGTCAATATTCAAAGTCTCCCTCCTAATACAACCCCAGTTTCATCTCTCCTCTTTCCTCCTCAGGTTAGGATTTCAGTGAAGTTAAATGTCTGACCACACTGCCTCCACGTTCCTCGACAGTCTCAACACAGCTGGAAATGGCTAGAACAAGAAACATACCAAGAACATACCATGTCAAGAAATACCATGCCATACACAACACAGACAGAGACTGTTCCTTTACTAGGTTAAACTCAGCCCTCTGAGAATGCACACCAAAGTAAACAGAACCAACTCCAATCTACCAGTTTAAAAAACAAACAAACAAACCAACCGAACAACAAACCACAAAACCAGAAGGGACTTCCTAGGTCACCGATTCAATACTACTATTAGTCTCTCTCTTTCATAAGTACACCAAGCTCCACCTGTTTCTTCTGTCCCATACCCTCCCAGCCCTACGAAGAACACAGCCAGACTGCAAAGCTGAGCTGCCACGCTTGGCATGGCAACCACTTCGATGGCAATCCAAGATCCATTTTGCCGCTATACCTGCTGCAATCCAGAAGTAACTATCATGTATTTTTTTTTCTCCTGTCACACTCTTTGACACACCGAGCTAAAAAGAAGGCATGTACATAACACTGCAGCTAACCTCTGTAATCAGTAATCTTTGTATCAGTTTGGCTTCTGATTAAGTGGAAGAATGGAATATAAATTAGAAACATGAGAAAAGCTAACCTACATTTTTCAAGTACCTAACATTTGTAAAAATACAGACAGTAATCAGCAGACTTTGGAGAAAAAAAAGGAAGGTCAAGTACAATTCAGGCTAAAAAGCAATTCTGCTCTAGTTCTTTTAAAAGTTATTAAGAATTTCAGCAGGTTTCTTTTGACCCTTACAGAGTCTCCCCAAAACATCCCAACTGTGCAGAGCCAAGGGAGATCAGTCTTCCTGCGCTACAGATTGCCACTGCAAGCACTCCTCTGCCCCAGTCTGAACCCTCATCATGATGAATGAGGCAGCAAGTATGTATCCCACCCTGGACCAGTGCACCAGCACTGGATGGAGACCCTTCCCCAAGACTTTGAAGACTGGTGCTCAAACCCAGCAGAAACAGAGCTCAGAAACAGAAACAAAATTATTTGCCTCTCTTTGCCAAAGTGCTTGCAAAACACGTCCAGTAATTCTGAGTTAGTCTCTGTTATGGTTTGGGTTTTTGTTTGGTTTTTTTTTCTTTTTTTCTTTTTTTTTTTTTTTTACCCACACCCATCTCCTTCCCCTTCCCCCCCCCCAAAAAAATTTCATAAAAGTCAAAGCCCTTGCCTAGACTTTAAATAAATGTTGGTCCAGCTATACTAGCTTGTCCTAGCTAAATTTCCTCTCAATTCCTACCCACAGTTTTCATGTCTCTGGTCCCTGTCCTCCACTTGTTAGTTCTACTGTAAAACAGCTCCAGTATTAGCAGAATGCTGAATTTAGCACGCTCCTTCTATGAAATCCCAATGAGAACAGTTTCTTCAGAAAGAGAAATTTCTTCTTTTGTTTTAAATCTTTTATAGCCTTAAATTTATTTTCTATGAAGAAAACCCAAAGCAGTAAGGCTGCCCACCACTGCCCTTCTAGCATTAATGAGAACATGAATCAGAGCAAAACAGATCATACCAAGTAGTCACCAGAAGAAGTGGCCGTATTTGCCTTCATAAACTGTTCCTGATCCTCTGATATTCCTCAGTATTGACAAATTTCTACCACAGCCAAGAAATACATGGTTCTCTCATGCACAAGAAAAGCAGTCAATAAAAAACATGGAATCACAGAATCATAAACAATTATAATAATCTAATCAACATAGTAGTAAGTCTAATTGCTGAGAATCCAAAAAATTAGGAGAGACATATTTTTGTACAATAATCGGTTACAAATGAAGAGTAGGAACATTAAAATGGGCAAGCTCAGCTGCAATAAAGTGTAGCTCTACTGAACTTACATTTATGAGCCTTCAGGCCTTCAAATGACACTGGTCCATACTCATAGTACTCGTACTCCCAGGTGTAATCAGAGTTAGCCAAGGCCTGCTGGGAGGTTTTGTTAGAAATCAGCCTCAGGGCAGACATCTTGCACCTCAATAAACCTGTGGATACAAAATGCGTTAATAGAGACTACGTACTTTAGTACATCTTTTGATTTTATTCCAAATCCTTCCTTATTTATGGGATCTCTTCCTTGCCACTGTTCCCAAGAAGAGCCACTCACACTTACAAAGGCCTTCTCTCACCTGTTCCTTTAAAATCCAGTATCACTGCCCTATCAGACAAGGCCATCACATTCCCTCCCACTCCTTCCCCAGACTTTGCTGGCCAACCACTGCTCAACAAACACAAAGCTTTTCTTCAATGGAAAAAAAGAGAATCTACATTCACTTCCACAGAAATGCCTGTAAGTGTACAAAGGTACCAAACCCAGGCTCTTCAGACTGAATATAGCTTTTATAGCTCAAAAATAGTAAGTACCAAAGACCACCAGCCTCAGAAGCTTAGGGTCAGTGCTGCCATTAATATCTGGATGGAGAAATGGCTGGACCACCAAGCTCAAAGAGTTATATCATTCATACAAGGTGCAGCTGGTTACCAGCAGCACCTCTCAGGCTGATACTGGGCTAATACCTTTTAATATCTTCCTTAAAGAGCTGGACAATGAAATGGAGTGCACTTGTAGTGAGTTCACGGATTACATGGGGACAGTCAAGGGGCTGGGGGGCAGACTGCTACTCAGAGGGATGTGGACAAGCTGGAGAAAGGGACTGACAGGAGCCTCATGAGGATCACCAATGCAAATGCAAAGTCCTGCATCTGGGAGGGAATAATCCCATGCAG
The DNA here is from genome assembly GCF_000687185.1 of Egretta garzetta. Classification (NCBI taxonomy): domain Eukaryota; kingdom Metazoa; phylum Chordata; class Aves; order Pelecaniformes; family Ardeidae; genus Egretta; species Egretta garzetta. The sequence goes on from NW_009258267.1 coordinate 1,983,697, forward strand.
TAGTACAGGCTGGGGGTTGGCTGCTGGGAAGCAGCTTCTGCAGAGAAGGACCCGTGGTGGACAACAAGCCGAACAGGAGTCAGCAATATGCCTTGCGGCAAAGGCAGCCAAATGTGTACTGAGCTGACTTAACAAGAGTGTAGCCAGCAGGTCAAAAGAAGTGTTTATTCTTGATACTCGCCACAGATAAGACTGTACCTGGGGTACTGTATCTGGTTTTGGTATCCCCAATAACAGCAAGACACAGAAATGCTGGGTCAAGTCTGGTGACCACCAAGATGGTCAGGGAGCTGAAGCACAGGATGCACAAGAGCCTGAGGGAACCGAGTTTGTTCAGCGTGGAGAAGAGAAGGCTCCTGGGAGACCTTAGTGCTGTCTACAGTTACAATTTCAGTCAGAGGGTGCAGAGACACTCTTCTTAGAGGTGCAGAGTAAGAGGACAGGAAGCAATGGACACAAACTGGGAAACGGAAAATTTAAATCAGATACAAGGAAAAATTTATCTAATCGAGTTGAATGTGCTTTGAACAGGAGGTTGGACCACATGACCACCAGAGGTCCCTTCCAACCTAAATTTCTCTGTGCTAATAAACAGCTTCAATATGCTACTATGGAAGGAAAATAAAGCAGGAGTGATTTTCCCCACAGATTATGAAAAACTGCAATGCAACATTAAGCATCATTGAATTGTCTTGACAGACATTTCTGTCATTACCACAACACTGCACTAGGTATTTGCGTTCTGCAGAGTAATTTTTTCAGAATATTAAGACAGTTTTAAGCGTACCAAAAGAGAGCACATCTCTGTGCAAAACATCTGCAGCCGGAGTCAGGACATCCAACTTGAAACATATTGCAACATACTTTTTGTAAAAGAAAATTGAGCTTTGGGTAATTTTGCATTCAATTAAAACCCAGCAGGGTAAAGAGTCCATGCAGTTTATAGAACTATTGCAATTAGGTGTTCTGTGGATGATAAAACTTCTCAGAGCACAAAGTCAAATCCAGGTAAAAACTATTGAAAAGAAGGGCCCTAAATAGCCATGTCATTCAAAATCACTGAACCTTCAGTCCTTCCTAAGGATAATTAGATTGACTAAGGCTGTGCAAGTAAAGCGCATCATTCAAGCGCTAGGAGGGCCATATATAAAGAACAGGAATCAGGCACAAAATGAGGAACACAAATGCACCCAGGGAATATGAACAGCTTTTCCAATTTCTAAAAGGTTCTTTCTGCAACTATTTTACCATGAGTAAAGGCTGGCAGGAATGTCTCAAAACAATTTTAGATAAACAGTGAAGTATGCCTCAAAAAGTAAACTTCATATCCAGTTACAGTGTTCAGAACCTTAAATGCATACCAAAACATGACTAGCAAGTGATAAATCCTTTAAAACAAGAAATTGATCTATTTCTCAACTCAAACCAACTTAGTTTTCACAATGAGCAATTTGCCAACAGGAAGGGGGTGGAGCAGAGCAGGGAGAGAAGTGACTGACCCCATTTTCTTGGGTCAAAATAGAAGCTTAACATTACCCTCGCTCTCCTTTAGCCACTCAGAAAGTTCCCAGAGAGAAAAAATAGTCTGAAGCATAGAGGAGGAAGAAAAAAAGATGACTGTAATGGACAATCCAGTCCATGCCTGAGGATGTTTCCCATCCTCTACTTCTAACTCAAACAACTGAAAGAGGTTGACTTTAAGTGACTGTGTTAACAGTAAATTTCTCCATTGCTTTCCCAGTGACTAGAAAACCTTCTTATTTCCTGGAATCAAAGAAAGAATGTCTAATTAAGCTTTAAGCAGAGTTTTTTCTCATTTTTAATCAACTAAGATAACTGTTGCCTTCTGGGAGAAGCAAATGGCACAGAGAATAACCGAAGATTCTTGTCCCAGTTTGCTCCCATCTCAGCTCTGTCAGTTGTCAAGACTTTGCATTTCATTTTGTGACTGAGCCCTAAGAGACTACGCAGTGCTGCACAGGGTTCCCACTGTCTTCTTCCCCTTCTCTTCAATGCTTTCTTGATTATGTGTCTCTTGCCAAACGTTATTAGCATGTTCCTGTTTAAGGACTGCTTTTCTCTTTTATAGCCTTCTAGAGAAGTCTTTCATATAAATATTTCTCATATGGCATCACCAATGTTCATAGGCACCTCCTTGCTTCTAGTATTATAAAAAGAGCTGAACAGCAATCTGCAGGCAGAAAACTTCAGAATGGGGTATATGAACAGTCTGAAAAACGTTTGTTCTTCCACCTCAACTGCAGGCAGATTGGATTCATTTGGCCATATGCAGATCTCTCTCCCAATCCAGTCATGACTGTCCATTTATGATTTATGGGGAGAACAGCCACTTCTAGGACACAAAGAATCTGTCCTTGTTTATTCTTAGGTTAGGACTAGAAGCTCCAGTGTTTCACCACTGACTACAAGCGTTTCTAAACTTTCTTCTGTTGCACTATCAGAGGGAGAGGTGCTAACTGAAACCTGGGTCACCAGCTCCCAGGCTAAACCTTTGCCTCAGGATTTGCGGGAAATACAAAATACACCTCTAAATCATTCAGTACAGCTAAACATAAACATTGCCCCAAACTAGCTCGCAGCTGACTTGTAAGCCTTGTCTGTCCAAATGCCTCCAAAAACCTCAGCCTGAAACATGTTAAAGAAAACCTTTTCTACTTAAAAAGCCAATCTAGTATGGTGCAACAAGGACCAGCACAATGAAAGTAGTGAACATTAAGACCTTGCATCTCCCAAAGAAGTGCAAAGCAGGGCAAGTTGGCATGCTAGCAGCGTGTCACAGGCATCTGCCAGGCTGCGGCAGGTCATGGAGGGACTGCGGGGGCCAGACAAGGACTTCTGGGAAGGAACTCCCCCAGGAGATGCACTCAAATGCTCTTTCTGCCAGGAGCAGACAGCAGCGATTCATCCCACAACTCTGAGGCATATCAGGAAGCTCCTCTAATTGACCTTGCTGAGGATGGGTTTGGGGTTTTTTTTGGGGGGGGAGGGGGCAGAAAGAATGGTCTGGGGGGGGGCCCACAGGAACCATTTAAGGCAAACGTGAAAAGTCCCTCTGTTGACTTTGATGCGTATGGATGCAGACAGCCTTTCCTCACCCTGGCTCACTTCTTTCAGGAGCAACTAAGTGAGCAACAAAAAGCTTCACTTTGATCACTCAAGAAACCCCAATGCAGGGCTGTGTTCAGTGCTGCCAGCCAGGAGGCTCAGGCAGGTCAGTCTCCTGGAAACTAAAAAAGGGCAAGTGCTCATGGCCGCCTTCTAGAGCATTGGGTTGGTATCTGCAGATAAAGGCTGTCAACAAGTACCCAGACACTCCCCAGGGAGATATGACTGCAACACCTGGAGTTTATTCATGAGAACTCGTTTGTAACCTGTGTGAAAGTTTGTAAGGTCACAGCTTGCCTGCCAGTGGTACCTGAGCAAGCCAGCTTGACCTTTGGGCTATTATTTGCACAAAATCCACATCTTTCAACTGCAGCAGTGGGGCATCAAACACTGCTGCAGTTATGACTATTTGATTCAATCTGGATGTCATCGGAACATCACACAACACTTACAGCCACTTACCTTTCAAACTGAGTCACTGTAAAGGCAAAACTGGACACAGACCACATCTGAAGCACATCTTCACAGCTTACACCACCACTGGGGCCACAAAGGCAAATTTAGTTTTGTGTACATCTGGAATAGGCCTTGTGTGTAACCAGCAACAACCACCTCCAAACCTGACCTGCATGCACAAGAATAAATCTGGGTGGACTGGTCAATGTACTGTTCATTTCTGGAGCAAGAGAAACTACCAATACAGTAGACACAATCAACCTGGTAAATTTACAATCAAAAACTACATTTGTTTTCATGTACTTCTATTCTGCTTACTGGCATAGCATCTAAGCACTTCACAGAATACAGGAACAAACTGTTGGCCTCTTGCAAACTGCAAAGAACCCAAAAGCCAGGCAGGAAAAAAAAGTAGCAGCATTTCAAATTGTGTGAAGTCCTAGCCTGAGGAAGCTTAGCACTACACCCTGATGCATCAGCTCCATCAACTAGGCAGTACAATGAACCCAGAAGTTGTTAGCTATAAGAAGTTAACAACTCAGGCTGTTCCCATATCCCGTAAGTCACCATACCAGCAACAATATTTTGCGTGGGGGAAGAAGGGAATCACCCACCACCACCACATTCCTTTTTACGCCATGCCAAGGACTAAGAGGCAAGGTCAGAGGGAAAGAAGTCAACAAGGAAAGCAAGCACAAACTTACTTACTCTGCACTGCATGAGCTGAAAGGTAATACAGACCCCATCTTTCTACAACCTTATTGCTTCAAACAGGCTGTGTCACTCCCAACCACTGATGAGAAATGAGTCTACAGGAAATACGTACCCAGGTGGTCCTTGCTTCTTGCTAATTCTCAAGATCATAAATGTACAGGATTTGAGATCAAACTTGTGGTCTTTTCACCGGAATACCAAATCTTCCTGCCTGCAATAAGAGGAAAGCAAGCTATACTAAATAAGTGAAATTTAGCAGGAAAAATAGAAAGATAACTGAAAACTGACTGTACAATTGAAAAAACAATAAAAACCAATCATACATGATAACTGTGAGTGGGCAACACCTGGGACTTTTCTTGGAGAGAAAAGAAAGTATGCTTTCAATGTTGGTTATGTTCCTATTCAAGCTCACCAACAGCATCATATGCATGAGCTATTGCACTAAAATAGCAAGAATTATGTTGGATTCATTGCAAAAGGACTTTATAACAATGGTAACAAAAAAAATGCTAGTTTAGTCACTGCTTATCCCAGGAACTAAGATGAGAAATAAGGAAGTTAGACATCTGTGCCTCATGCCACTCTATTACACATCATGTAACATCCATTTTTATTATCCTTATAACTGTGCAATGTAAACTAGACTCCAACAACAAATTTCTTATACACCATACATATAAATTCTCATGAAAATGTCTTATTTTCCATGTACTAATGCTTAATGTCTTACACTGTGTGCCGCAGTGTAAAAGGTCTCCACCCCATTATATACAATTTGCATGCTAACTGTATAGCTTAATTTAAAAGCAATGACTTTGACTTTAAAGTAAAATTTAACAAATAAAAGACCAGAACAATTTGCCAAGTATTTTCCTACGAGATAATAATGATATATGCAAGCACTAATGCTCGCTTAGTAGTTCAACTTCAGTAGAGGCCACCTGAAAGTAAACTAGAAACTAATATGAAATCATACTGTACTACTAATTCACAGACAACTATATGGATTTGAAAATAGATAGAGCAAACATTATATAAGATCACTCATAAGCCTTGTCTGAGAAGACAGATGAATTATACCTAACATGGCATCATGGAAGCTATGTAGGTATTCCTTCTGCTCTTAAAAAGTTTCAGTCCTGCACTAACTCTAAAGGGACATGGAGCAGTTAGTACAGAACTATTGCGACTTGCTGCTGCTGTGGTTTAACCTAGCATACAGCTAAACACCACACAGCCATTTACTCGCTGCCCCCCACCCCCCAGTGGGACAGGGGAGAGAACTGGGGGGGTAAAAGTGAGAACACTTGTGGATTGAGACAAGAACAGTTTAATAATGGAAATAAAAAGATTAAAATAATATAAAACAAATAATAAATTGTAAAGAAAAAAACAAAAGGAGAGAGAAACAAAACACAAGAAAGACAAGTAATGCAAATGAAAAAAAAAATTGCTCACCACCAACAAACTGATGCCCAGCCTGTCCCTGAGCAGTGGCCCCCTGGCCAGCTGGCCTGCCGCTGATACACTGAGCATGACATCATATGGGATGGAATAGCACTTTCAACTGAAACATCAGTGTGTTAGCAACTTTATTCTCATACTAAATCCAAAACACAGCACTGTGCCAGCTACAAGGAAGAAAATTAACTCTATCCTAGCCAAAACCAACAGTATCCACCCCTTATTCTATACCATCTACATTATGCTCAGGTCCCACACTTTCCAATACATCCCAATTAATCACCACCACCTTTCCTGTATTTTGATACATACACACAGATAACATTCCCTCACAGACTATGGGCCATCCCTCTAAAATGTCTGTTGATTTCATTTAGTCCATGACTTTGGGCTCCATCTGTCATAACAGTCCTTCAGGGCAGGAGAGGTGGTGTTGGATTGTTGCACGCTGAAGCCAGTTCTCAATCCATTAATGGTGCGCTTGTCTGGTTCTATCACTGCTGCACTTTGCTTGGTTTCATCAAAGTTCATTCTTCATTAATCTAGGTGATTCTTACTGTAACACCGTTGATACAGCATGTAGCCACCACAGTAGTGATGACATACAGTACTATATAGCAATTAAATTCATTGGCTATTTCCACCCAAAATCAAATCCCCGTGAGGTACAACATCAGACTTCCCCATCCTGCTGCATCACTCATCAAGTGCACCCAGGTCCTTAAGCGAAAGCAATCCCACAGATGGGCTTGCCTTTACCTGAGGCAGGCATAACCGACTGTCTTCCGCAGCATATTTTTAATGTGCACTACAGGGACTTTATCCCCTTCTAGAGTACATAAGAGTTTTGGTTGGGCAGGACCAGCTCAACTGGCAGATCCCCTAGTGGTGACTAACCAGGTGGCTTTTGCTAAATGCGTATCCCAGTGTTTGAATGTCCCAGCACCCATTGCCCTCAGTGTAGTGTTTAACAGGCCATTGTATCATTTGACTTTCCCAGAGGCTGGTGTATGAAAGAGGATGTGATACACCCACTCAATGCCATGCTCTTTGGCCCAAGTGTCTATGAGGCTGTTTTAGAAATGAGTTGTCTAACTCAATTCTTTCTGGAGTGCCATGTCACCATAAGACTTGCTTTTCAAGGCCCAGGACAGTGTTCCGGGCAGTGGCATGGGGCACAGGATATGTTTCTACCCATCCAGTGGTTCCTTCCACCATAGTGAGCACATGGCACTCACCCTGGTGGGTTTGCAGGAGTGTGATATAATCAATCTGCCAGGCCTCCCCATAGTTATCTCAGCCATCATCCTCCATACCAGAGAGGCTTTAACCGCTTGGCTTGCTTGATTGCAGTGCATGTTTCACATTCATAGATACCCTGTGTAAACAGTGTCCATGGTCAAGTCCACCCCTTGGTCATGAGCCCATCTACATAACGTGCTTTTACAACCAGGTTCTCTACCCAGACAGCAATAGCTTGCCACAGTGCGGCAGCCCAGATGGGTTTGCCTCTTCGCTGCCAGTTGCTCTGCTTCCATGGCTGTAATCATCCCCACAGGGCACTTGCCACCATCCATGAGTCAGTATAGAGATAGAGCACTGGCCATTTTTCTCAGTCAGCAACACCCAAAGCCAGCTGGATGGCTTTCACCTCTGCAAACTGACTCGATTCACCTTCTCCTTCAGCAGTTCTGTGACTTGTCGCATAGGACTCCATACAGCAGCCTTCCACTTCCGATGCTTTCACATAAGGCAGCAGGTCCCATCAGTGAACAGGGCATATTGATTCTCATTTTCTGGCAGTTTATTGTTCAGCGGGGCCTCTTCAGCACATGCCACCTCCTCCTCTGGCAATATTCCAAAATCATTGCCTTCTGGCCAGTCCATGATCACTTCCAAGATTCCTGGGTGCCCTGAGTTTCCTATTTGAGCCCATTGTGTGATCAGTGCGACCCACTTACTCCATGTAGCATCAGTTGCATGATGTGTAGAGGGGACCCTCCCTTTGTACATCCAGCCCAGCACCGGCAGTCGGGGCACCAAGAGGAGCTGTGCTTCAGCACCAACCATTTCCAAAGCAGCTCGAACCCCTTCATATCCTGCTAATACCTCTTTTTCAGTTGGAGTATAGCAGGCCTCGTATCCTCTGTATCCCTGACTACAAAACCCTGGCAAAAACTGATATACTACAAGAATTCACTCTTTCACCCAAATAATACATCTCTACATGGGGAAAAAACCCCAAACAATTTGACAGTTATTATAGTCACAGTAGAAAACAAGACTAAACATTCCTTCTAAGCAAAGACTATTTTTCTAAAGAGAAAACAAATAGATAAAACCACATCTGAATAACAGGTTTAAATTTCTGAGCATGTTTTAAAGAGGGAAGACTATCTTTTCAAAAGTCTTATCCCTGACATGCCCCAGCTGAACCTCCACTGAACGCACTTCTGGAGGGCAGCAAACTCACAGACATACCTGCAGACACAGCAAGGCTGTGGTCAGAAGAGAGCTCTGGGTATTGCTGAGCCCATCTTTCTCTCCCCACTAAAAGCCGACCTCCTCTCAGATGTGCACATATAGCAACTTCAAAACGCAAATTCCCTCAGGACCAACCAGACTACCAGCAGTCCTACCAGTAAGCACTAAGGTATGAGATGTTTCAGTCCTATAACATTACATATGCTGACATTAATGGTACATGTAAGTATATTCAATGCTTTCCAAAAGAAAGTCTGCCTTTCCCTCAGCTGTTTATAATACTGCCATTTTTAACCTTCCACACTACAGATTTTTTAACCTTCAACCTTTCAGAAGTCCCAGGCTGATTTGTTATAGAAAACCCTCAAGTGAAAGAGCTCTGGCGTATCCACTAATGAGGTAAGAGTAAATTGTAGAGCAAGTTTGCAACCGGCCTGCCCTGAATCCCTCTGCTTTTGGGCTGCACTATCTTCCTGAATTTTCCTGGCTTGGCAAAGTAGTGTTAGTTTTCTATTTTATTAAGTGTCTCTTTTTATTAGCTTTATTCCCACAGAAAGCTGTGGGAATGTTTTGGGAAAGATGGGGATGTTTTTGTTTCCTTGCTGACCCTGAAGTCTGTCAGTCTGATGCCCTATTCTGAGTAGAGAGAAAGGAAAGCTTCCTCTCTCCACACTCTTACTGATCAGCCCACCATGGGTCAGCTGGAATGGCTTCATGAGAAGATGAGTTAGCTGTAAGAGTTGCTTTAAAATAACTTCTATGTGTGTTACAACATAAGAACTTATTTTGAAAAGCAGCCTCAACTAAAAGAAGACAAACTTAAAGGAAAAACAAAATCTCTGTGAAGAGGATGTATGTCAATGCACATAACCGTATGTATAGGGTTACTAGACTAGATTTACTCAAATTGACTAGTCTGCAAGTCATGAAGAAACACTGGAAGCATAGTGCTCAGCGTGGCCAAAAGAACAACTGAATCCAAGAATAGAGGCACCATGGAGTATTTCAGATAACCACACCTAAACTGACCATTTGAAACAGGGGCAAGGCTGAAAGAAGAAACTTCTCTTGTGTGACTACTTCTGGGAAACTCTGCACCGATTAACAGCTGAAATTACCCAGGCTCCCTTCGTGTCAGTTACCTGGGCCTGTTACCCTGTGCCACGCAGCAGAGGTGCTGCTCATGTCAAGGCCACCCTTTCCAAACCTGCAGGGCACCCCATCGCAATGTGCTGGCCCCTGGATTTAAACACAGAACAGATGTTCATAGGGTTGCACAGCCAAGCAAATGGATGTGTTCAGGCCTCATTCCATAGCTCTGTTTTGGCTTTCCATCAGTGAAAAAATCACTAAAGTGCTGAGGCTGACAAGCAGAGTGGAAGCCGAGTACACTTCCCCTCTCCCATTACAAAATAAGACTCTAATCTTCACATAATGTCCACCTAGCCTGAAGTACAGGCCACAGCACACCTCTCATGGCACCTCTTCGCTTCGCAGTGGTTCTCCCCTTAGAAATAGCTTTGTTCCCTGTCTGTGCTGAAGCCAGCAGAAGATAAACTGGCAAAGATGAAAAAAAAAAAAAAAAACCAACAAAAAACAGGTACAGTAGACCACTGTTTCAGAGCTACTTTGACTGTGCTACGGTGGAAAAATCTTCGGTTTATGCTGTCACCCACACAGGGTCTGTAAAGCCATAATCTCTCAGATGTGAAAGAATGCTTGAGCTTTTCAGCTTGAAAAGTCAGCTATGTATTACGTTTCTGCAAAACTAACAAAAGGAAATTAAAAAAATACAGCTTTTCTTGAAAACTTTCACAATTAAATGACAAACATCTTCTGAATTTTTTGTAGTTAGCCTACTATACGATGAAAAAATTTTGCCTTAATTGTTTCAGTGAGTCAGTCACCGAAATGGAGCTGCTTATTAAAAATCAAACTGGTTTGGGATTTTTCCAAACCAGAACTGGTTTTTTTCCTGTCTTTAGATCTAATTCTTCCCTCCAGTGTTGCTGAAGAAGCAAAGAATTTACTGTAGTGCCTCAAACATGAATTTCTTTTCAGATAAATCAGACAGTGGTACACAACTCACAAGCACACATCTGAATTCTCCTATTCTTAATCCCTGCCACGTCTCTGCTGCACCGGGTGATGAACAAGTAACTAAAGACCAAGGAAACATCATTAAACAGTACAACCAAGGCCCAATGCAGTAGAGTACACAGAATAAAGCCTTCATTTATTTATACTAAAATTCGTACTAAAATTTTGCCAGTAGTAGCTTGTATTATTTGTTCAAATTCTTGAAATTTGATTTAAACTGTTGGAACAAGCTGCAAGAGTATTATCTGTGCTTTGCCTTCACTTCTTCCACCACAAAGTGTACATGGACAACCAGTAAAAGAACAGGCAGTAAATGACTTTGTCCAGCTTTTAATATTCTGATTTTTTTCCTTCAAAAAAAAATTTATTCTCTTGCAAGAGCTTGATTTATTTTACACATTTTTTGCTTGCAACTGATACACTCAGAATGTCTCATTATTTTCAGCAAGAATGGAGCCAGACTGTCCTCAGTCAATGGAGAGTTGCCATTCCCCTGGCATCTTTCCAGGCATTTACTCCTGTGGTAAAAAATTATCTTGACTCGCTGATTAGGAACCTGAATAGGAAACCTCAAATGGGCAAGAAAAAAAAAAAACAAGCAGTATTTGAGACTATTACCTGATTATCTCCAAGCAGAAACCAAAACATCTATTTATTTCCACAGCAGTTACGTAAATCTGCATCCCTGTGCATACAGCCTCTGGGGAGCTCAAATGAGTGTTAACGGATAGGAGCAGAGGGAGCAGCTCCAAAACAGAGCAGTAAGCTGGGAAACACACCTATACAGAAGTGCCTCAATGTTCTCACAAACAAATCCTGACCAGCCTCGCCAAGGCAATTTAAGACAGCATTGCCACTGCTGTCCCATTGCCACTGCTGTCCCATCCCTCAACCAGCTACTCCTGTCACAGGAGAAGTGGCAAACAAATGGCGTGCCTATGCTTCCAGTCACCGTCCAGCATTAAGTGCTGGACAAGGTTGACACACCAGGACAAGCAAGGCAAATGTCAGAGAACAGAGACTGTTCAGAGGGAAGTTTTGCCAGCTTGTCATTGAGGTGATCATCTCCACCAAAAGGGCAGATAGGTCGGGAGAGGGGACCTGAACTACCATACCAGTCACTGTCAACAGAGGCTGCTAAGATTACTATTAAGGGAGAAGGAAGAGAGTTGGGGGGAAGGGAAAAAAAAAAAAAAAGACAATCAGCAGGAGACGAGGAAAGAGCACATGGAGGAAAGGGAAGAGGGCAAGACTGAGAATAAGAGAAGTAACTGGCTGGAGGCTGCATGGAGGAGAGGCATTCATCCCTTCAGTCTGAAAGCACAAAGGGAGATGTCATCTGGAAAGAAAAAAAAAGAAAGGAAAAGACCACCACCACAACAAACCCACCACAAACTTATCTTGCTTTTTTTTTTTTTTTTTTGTGGCAAACATCTCAAGTTGAATTTTTAAGTTCATTCAAATGCTCGGTAGTTGGAGCAGAACACAACATACAATTTTGGAAAATAATTTCCATGTATTCCAAGCAAGCTATGTGCTCTCTAGCTGTTTTGCTTTTGAATACAGAGACTTCACAATATCAGGAGGAATCCATTACAAATTCAGAAACGTGGCACAAGCTTTCTGCAGGCGGTATTTTCCACGTCACCCAAGCGAACAGTGCCACCTTAAGCTTTTTTTCATTATCCTAAATAAAATAAAAATTAGAGGAGTACTTCAGACCTTAAGGCTTGCAGAAGTCGATAGGACTCAGCTTTGGAACCACGCAGCCGCCCGTTAACGCGGGCTGAACTCCGGACAGCTGGGGCAGCGGCACCCCCCCCCGCCCAGGCGGCAGCACCCACCGACCCACCCGCGCACCACCGCTCCGCGCA
>NW_009258267.1:1996331-1997966 GCF_000687185.1 Egretta garzetta
GAGGGGAAGGTGAGGGAGCGGGGAGCTGCACGGCCTCTGGCAGCGTGTCGCTTGCCTCGCAGGAGCACACGCATCTCGGGGAGGAACGCTAATGTTGAAGGGTGGGGAGGGCCGAGAAGGATGGCCTGCCCCCGCTGGGAGTGGAGGGGCCAGCGCATTTGCACATGGGTGGGGCCAAGGTGCCCCCACGGGGAGCCGTTGCGAGTGGTGCCCTTGGCCCCGGGCAGCCAGGCCTACTGGTACCAGACCTGCTCCCAGTGAGGGGGAGCGAGGGTTGTGAGAGGTGCCATCTCCACTGCTGGAAGTTGAAGCGCAGTGCCTTAAAACGATGGGGACTGTGTGGCCTCTTGCACCGTTTCCATCCCTATGAACTGCAGCTTCTTAAAACAAAGAGGCCTTTTAGAGTACGTGAAATCAGTAGCTGGCTGTGCTGCTTGCAGTTACCAAAGCGCAGGCAATGACAGAATCACTGAGGGTTAGTAGGGCATCTGGAGATGGTCTAGGCCTGCTAAAGCAGGGTCAGCTAGAGCATGTTGCTCAGGGCATGATTCAGGTCTTGAGTATCTCCAAGGATGGAGACTCCACAACCTCTCTGGGCAACCTGTCCTGGTGTTTGGTCACCCTCACTGAAAAAATAACATTTTCCTCATGTTTAATGGGAGTTCCTGTTATTTCAATTTGTGCCCATTGCTTCTTGTCCTGTCACCGGACACCACTGAGAAGAATCTCACTCCACCTTCTTTACTCCCACCATCAGTTATTTATTTGGTAAGAGCACTCTGAGCCTTCTCTAGGCTAAGCAATCACAGCTCCCTTGGTCTCTTCTCGTATGTCACATGTTCCAGTCCCTTCACCATCTTCATGGCTTTTAATCATCTTTGTGGCAATCAGGTGCTGTAACGAATGACATGACTTACTTTTCAAGCCAGTACTAGGAAACAAGTGTCACACACCTATCCAACAAAGCCAGCAGCCTGCTGCAATACCCACCCTCAAATGTTACAGTGGATCCTTGCTCGTGCTCTGGCACTTACTCTTTAGCATCAGCCTCTCTATGTGCTTCACATCCATTTGTCTTCTTGCACGTGGATGCAGGTCATGTGCAAGTAAAGGCATCTGTGAAACTACTGTTTTTCATCTATTTCTTTCCAGGCAGGACAGGTGTACTCTTCACTGGGCAAAAAACTGGCTGGATGGCCGAGCCCAGAGAGTTGTAGTCAACGGAGTTAAATCCAGTTGGCAGCCAGTCTCAAGCGGTGTCCCCCAGGGCTCAGTTCTAGGGCCAGTCTTGTTTAATATCTTTATCAATGACCTGGATGAGGGGACTGACTGTACCCTCAGTAAGTTTGCAGATGACATCAAACTGGGTGGGAGTGTCAATCTGCTTGAGAGGAGGAGGGCTCTGCAGAGGCACCTGGACAGGCTGGATTGATGGTCCGAGGCCAACTGCATGAGGTTCAACAAGGCCAAGTGCTGGGTCCTGCACTTGGGTCACAACAACCCCATGCAGCGCTACAGGCTTGGGGAAGAGTGGCTGGAAAGCTGCCTGGCGGAAAAGGACCTGGGGGTGCTGGTTGACAGCTGGCTGGACATGAGCCAGCAGTGTGCCCAGGTGGCCAAGCAGGCCAATGCCCC
>NW_009258267.1:1998347-2012249 GCF_000687185.1 Egretta garzetta
GAGGTATTTAAAAGACGGGTAGACGAGGTGCTTAGGGACATGGTTTAGTGGTGGGATGGCAGTGTTAGGTTAACAGTTGGGCTTGATGATCTTAAAGGTCTTTTCCAACCTAAACGGTTCTATGATTCTATGATCTTGGACAATGCTGTCTCTCTCCAGCAACATTCATAAAAGCTGTCAGTGCTGTAATCTCAAAAACATAGAACTGACGCTTCTGCGTCCTCATGATTATGATCACAAAAGTGAATAAGCACAATGGGAAGTTGGGATCCTCCCATCTCCTGCTAATTCCACTGCTGTTGAAAGGGCAGAATGACTCAGGCTTTTGTTCGTTTTTCTTAGCCTTAAAAATAAAATTAGCATTCAAATACCCTCTAAAAGAAAGAAGCTTCATGTAGCCAATGCCCCACTTCCACCACATTTCGTGTGCTTTATCCTTTTAAGGAAAAGATTTTAGAGTTTTTATACCAAATGCAGAAGAGGCTAAACAAAAACAAACCACAGCTAGACCAATGAAACAGAATTGTAGCAATTTTCTCAAGATTCTTCATTTCATTTCTAACACTTATTATTAGCGAAAAAGCAGAATTAATGACTATTCAGTAATAGCAACATAGCTGAGATTGCAGCGGAAGAAATGTAGCGTTCTTTCCTGATGAGATGTGGAACTGCAGGTGCACAAACTCCAAGGGTTGATAAGGGTTCTGCACAATCTTTTTTCCATTCCTCCTGTCATTTCATTTTCTGTCTCTTCATGCACTTCATTAGTGCCTCTTTCTCCTAATAGAGCCAGCAGTGGGAATTTTTAAAAGGCAAAGGAATTCAGCTGAGAGAAGAGGAGAGGCAGCGCAGGCATTCACATTGCGGCTGACCAGAATGAGCATGGAGCTTCATCTGCAGCAGCTGCCCTCTTACGGCTCAGCAGCTGCGGCATCAGCCCAGGGTTTAGTGACACACAGCTAGAGACCACATTTACAATTAGAGCACAAATTCTGCAGAAATTCATTCTACCGGTCCTTCTCACTTGCCAAATCTTTTGATCCATGTATAGTTAGTAGCTGCCTGGGGTTTAGCAGCCAAAGCAATAGCAAAGAAAAAAATAAACAAACCTCTTCACTGTTGCTTGCTTAGAATTGACACAGAAAAAAAGCAGTCTTGGAAAGGAACATTATTACAGAGTTAAGAGCTTTGCAGTTCTTCCAGATCTGTGGTGTTTCAAACAGAAGGCAACAGAAGGACTTTCCTGCACCACTTATGACAAGTAGGACTATATTACAAGAATAAAGTTGTTTGGTTGCATTTGGATGTTAATAAAAATGGTATAAAGAAACAAATTTACCACTTAGGCACCATTTTTCTGTACTAAACCCCTTCTCAAGGTTGCAGATCTACAAACAGGCTGCCCTAGTCAGCTTCCCAGTGCTGTTTATAGACAAATGTACTTACAAATTCAGGGTTCAAAGTTGCCGAAAATTTATTTTCATTTTTTCTCAAACTTGGTTGAGTTTGTCATGTTTTGAAAGAAATAATATTATAGGGGAAAGCACATTTTATGTACCTTACAACATGAAACTAAATTAAAAGCTAAAACTAAAACATCCATGAGTGGGGAGTGGAGTGTTAACAGAAGCCACCCGTGCAGGTTTTAATTCAGACATGTTAGTGTAAATTAGATGCGAATCTACAGATATATGTAATTCTCATAAGAAGTGGGAGAGTAGCAAACTATGTCGATATCTTGTAGCCATATCACTTTCACAAGTGATAATTTTTAAGATGAGATTACTATTAAGTTGAGGTTGCAGAAAAACTGTGGGGAAACAGCATGCTGTGCAAGTGGAATACCTTCCGAGAGCACCTCCTTGCCCGCAGCAGCAGTGGGAGAATCCATCTTCCTCCAGTGGAGCATCTTTCCGTGCTCTGGAGCTCAACTACTGAAAACGCTCTCTTGGTTCCAATTGGAGTTTGAAGCTCTTGGTACCATTTCTGTGTCAAAAAGCAAGTTGTTTCTGGTGTATTCTTATGGTAACTGTGTAATTATAATTAACATAGAATCATAGAATCACTTTGGTTGGAAAAGCCCTTTGAGATCATCGAGTCCAAACTTTAACCAACATTCTTTGGATAAGGTTCATAGTCTTGAACACTACATCCCTTTTTTCCTTTTGGTAACCCATTTCAGTTTTTAAGTGAAGGCAGATCAGAACTTAGGCGCTATTCCAGCATCAGCCACAGGAGAGGTAAATATCA
The DNA here is from genome assembly GCF_000687185.1 of Egretta garzetta. Taxonomy (NCBI): domain Eukaryota; kingdom Metazoa; phylum Chordata; class Aves; order Pelecaniformes; family Ardeidae; genus Egretta; species Egretta garzetta. The sequence goes on from NW_009258267.1 coordinate 2,000,598, forward strand.
CCTCTCTACTGATCCTGAGTATTCGCCTTTTGAGTAAGGCATAGAGCTGACATAACTCCTTCATAACAGCAGTTACATCCTTTACTCACAGTTTCGTCCTTTAAAACTTCTTCAGAATCACAAATTCCTGGCATAATCTCCTTTTTTATTTATGCATGACCTTCAGTCTGCATTCCTCTCTCTACGAACTGAACGTTCTGAAGTACCTTTTAATAATAATTAAAAAATCAAGCAAGCCTATGCCTATGCTACTTTGCCACTGATAGGTGTTTAAAACCTGAACCAGCTCTGACTCCATCTGATATATACTCATTGGCATTTTAAGTGATTAATCTTCTTATCTGAACACAGTGCAGGTATTATATGTAACTTGTAGTTATTTTTAGGAGCCTAACTTGTAATCTAATTTAAAAACTGATTTATAATTGTTAGATATACCCTAATTCCCTTAAAATACTAAATGATACTTAGGCTTGGAATAAACCCATGCCTCTTTTTACTGTCAGTGGTTAAAACAAACAGCTCACTCCGACAGCCAGCAAATATCAATAATCAGATTTTTGGACAATTATCCCACCCCCCCAACACTCGCAGTTACTTCTCAGTCAATTTTAACTTCTGAAAAGAAAGAGCAGATTTCCCACAATACTTGTAGTCTGTGCTTTAATTTGTGGGATTAATCCTGTGCCAGTCTTTATGCTCTTTTGCCCACCTGTGGCAAGCTATCTAGGCTGTGCCTATACAGATCCTCTCACCTGGTCCTTCTGTTAATGCATTAGCACGGCATCCCTTTTTCTTGGTATTTTGATCACAGAATAAAATCTTTTCAGCTATCATGTTTCACCCTAATTAATGGAACATCTTTTCTTGCTCCTGGAACAGCTCCTGTTTCTGGGAGGAGTAAGAGGGGAAAAAAAACCCTCAAAGGTTTCCAGTTCATTCTTATATGCAAAGCAGAGGGAGAGGGGCAGGCAGAGTTCATTCCAATAAATTCCAGGTATTGTTTCCTAAATATTATGTTGGATATGAAGCAGCTTTATTCCAACAAAACCACCTGGTTGGACTTGATGATCTCAGAGGTCTTTTCCAACCTTAACGATTCTATGATTCTACTCGTGAGCCACAGGCATTACATCCTAGTTTATTTTACAGATTACCATTCCGTCATACTTTAGCAAAATAATCTGTGGTGCCCGCCAAGCCCAGCATTAGTAGGTAACAACACAGAAATGTGCTCCGTGTCACTGAAATTTGATAAGCCACAGCATGCAATTCAAAGCCTTATCAGAAGTCGTGTTCACCCTCTGTATTTGATAAGCCATGGCAACTGGAGGAAATCACAAGTATGCCTAACAGCCCTGAGCAATAGCTCTTCATGTTACATATACTTTATTTTACAGACTGAGAAACAGGGAAACCTAATTTGCTTTTACTGCATGGATTCTGCTGTGCTGCACAGAGGAGCAGTTCTGCAGAGGAAGCCGAGGCAGTTGTGTCTTTCCAGGGACTTTGATCTGAAAGGGTAGGGGGGACCCTAAGTTCAGTTCTGCCTTCAGACACCAGGCTCACAAGTGCTCACAGACCCTTGCTCTGAAATTCAAGTGTCCCTAAAGTTGTCTGTAAGGAACTGGCTGCTCTGAGGCTGGAGGAAAGGAAATCTCTCCACTGGAAGTATCCCCAGACTTCCTAGCAAGGGCAGTGCTCTCTGCAGCTCTTCTGTTCTCTTTTCACAGGTACTTCCCTAGGCAGGGATGACCTGCCTAGCATATTTATATTGGCATGGCATGCCAGAAGTATAGGTTGTCATAGGCTTTACTTGACTGTCCTGGTTTCGGCTGGGATAGAGCTAATTTTCTTCATAGTAGCTAGCATAGTGCTGTGTTTTGGATTTAGTACCAGAAGAATGTTGATAACACACTGATGTTTTCAGCTGTTGCCAAGTAGTGCTCAGACTACTCAAGGACTTTTTGAGCTTCTCCTGCTCGCCCAGGTGCATAACAAGCTGGGAGTACAGCACAGCTAGCACAGCTAACCCAAACTGACCAAAGAGCTATTCCATACCATATAACGTCATGCTCGGGGGCGTTAGTTCGTTCCGTCTGTTCGTTTAGTTCGGTCGGTTCGTTCGGTTCGGTCGGTCGCGGGCAGTGTGGTCGCAGCTCGAGCTGTGTGATCGCGGCTCGGGGGGAGTGATCGCGGCTCGGGACGGGCTGGGCACCGGTCAGTGGGTGGTGAGCAATTGCATTGTGCATCACTTGTTTTATATATATTCTGTATATTCTCTTACTTCCATGTTCTTCCTCTTGTAGCTCAAGTCATAGCTCAGATGGGCCTGAGAGTGGTGCATTCTCTCCTGCGGGGGATAAATGGGCATGTGCTCAGAGAGGTGGAGACCACAAAGGCAGGACGTGAAAATAATTCCTCATTCCCTTAGACACAAGAGAGATGACATTCAGATATTCATTCTCTGGTCTTATACAAAGGCCATCATCTTATGCTCAACCCTTAGAGCAGGTTGTGAAGCTAGAATTTGTAGTATTTTCCTTCCTGCTGTCTCCTCCTTAGCAGAGGAGAACACGTAACCTACAGTGGGTGTCACTCGCTGCCAGAAATGTGTTTGCTCTTAGAAGATTCTCAATCACTTGTTCACTGCTGTAGAGAGGATCTTGATCAATCAGGGCTGAACCTCTTGAGAAATAGCGTCATTGAACCACCATGCAACTCACCATAAAAAATTATTACAATACTTTCTGTGAGACATTGTTTGCTGCGAGGGACAATTTCTTTTGTAAGATAAACCGATATAATCAGACAGGCAAACTAGCATGCACACAGCCCTTCTTCTAGTCTGAAGGAGAAGCTACCTCCTCAAAGCTAAGTACAATTTGAATGAGATTTTAACTTGATCTGTTAAATGGTTTGAAAGAAAAGGTGGCTGAGACCTGTAAAGCAGAGATGGATACTAGAAAGACATAAGGCTATAAGGTTGGTAGCTCAAAAAAGAAGAGAGAAGTCATTTACTCCTTACAGAGTAGATCTGTAAGGGGTAAACCAAGGTTGGGAAGTAGGCAGAAGCAGTATATACCACAAAACCAGCTTTCTTTTCAGTCTGTGGTTTTCAGTATGTAGTACGGTTATGAATGATACTTGCCAGACTCTTCTGGTTAAGGTAAACACCTTGAGGGTCATGAGAGAGGTGAAAGGAGCACTCCTCTGGCAATGTTGACAGTATGACAGTAAGGAGGTGTTTGTCCTGTGCTGATTGCACAATGGCAATTTGGCTTCTTCAAAATTCATAGACCAACACGTCCACTTCTACAAAAACAGCAACTGTCCAACACAACAAGTACAGATACTGAACAGTCACTGTAACGACAATATTCATTTAAGAAAGATGTTCCTCTAGGGTAACACATCACGGTTTTGGGGAGCCCCTTAAATAGAGCTTACTACATTACAAAAACAAATCCTGTTTATGATACATGCGCAGTTGTCACATAGCGCCAGTACTGGTGGGTGTCTGGAAGAAATGTGCAATCAAGAGTGAATCTCCATCTACAGTGAAAGAAAAGATCCTTGGTGGGAAGGAATTGCCTCCTTCCCTCAAGGTGATCGATAGAGACTCCTAAAATTTTAACAGTTTCCATTTCTCTTAGGCACTTAAAATACCAAACATAACTTTCAAACTCATCTCTCATTTAGCCTCCAATGAAAGTTTTCATCTTTAACAGGTCGCTGTTTTAAAAAATTCATTTTCGATCCTCAGTTGTTATAAAACCACAGCTCACTGAAGGCTGCGTGTAAGATCCTGGCTTTTAGCCACCTTCAGCTTTGAAACATTTCCTTTGATAAAACCAGATATATTTCCACTACGATCAGGTTTTTTAGCCTCTAATCTTTGTGAGTCATGTTTCTTCAAAGAAATAATCTTTCTGCTTGGACTAGGATAGGGCTCACAAATACCTATTAATATTTAAGTCAGTGCTATTTGAATAGCAAAGTACCTTTCATTTGGAGGCCTCGGACTTTTGGCCAGCTTCAAATCTGACTCTTGAGTTCAACAGAGTACGTTTAATCCGCCTACTGTGTCAGGGAGAACACCACACACTGTTTTATCTTCTTCATGACGGGAACTAAAGTGCTCCAGAGGCCAAACAATCTCAGCAGATGGAGAGCGTGGAGAACAAGGACTATCGATAGAGGAATGCTGCTGGCCAGCACAAGGACGGGAGGTCAGAACTTTTTACCAGCAATTAAGTGAAGGTGTATTCATTCCTGATCCTTTGAATGGGTCTGCCCCCATCATAGAGGGCTTGCTGGTAAATCAAAAAGGTTGAACTTGCTAACCCACAGGCCTTTCTTAACTAAGGCTCTGGCACTTGGATGATCTAACAGTTCAAAGATAATTTCACAGTATGGAGAAGTTTTGCTCTGCAGCATTGAAGACCTCAGTGGGTAGGACGCAGCCTTACTTCAGTGAAAGTCTCTTGTGTCAGAGGCTATACAAGTATGGAATTTATAAGTTTGTGCTCAATAAGGAGATTTTGTATCCATTCAGGATCTTTGGTAGGGAAAAAATAGCTCACTTAGGTCAAAAACTCAGTCCACTGACTCTGCTGGATCTAATACAAGCAACACTGTGTTTCCAAGTTAAGACCGTTCCCGAGATCTTCATTGGTAACTTGTTCTCAAATGGAACGCGATGGGAGAGCAGGACGAGGGGCAGAGGTGGGTGCCACCAGGTTCGAGCGCCATTCTGCCCTCTGTGTATTCCAGGCAAACACGTTGCATGACCATTCCCAAGAAAGAGTAAACCAGAAAACACTGCCAGAATAACATATTGTAGTCAAGCATATGGTTTAGAAAGCTAAACTAAAAGTTGAATCCCAGGTACATTTAAACTGTCAAATATGAAGAGGCCCTCCAGTGACAAGAGGCCTGATACACTGGTTCTTGTGCTAGGCTGGTCTTTGAGAAGGGAGTGAAGTTCAAACAGCTCAGTAATATAAATAATAGGCAGCTTTATGGAATCATACTATACACCTCGTAACAAAACTAACAGACCTTATCTGTATTCATCAAAAGAAAATAAGATTTTAGTATTTAAAAGAACATAACAGTCATAAATTGGCATCAGCTTGACAGGGATATAACTGTGAAACAATTCACAATACTGGTTTTATGATTAGTGTGGGTGGAAGCGATACGCCTGAAGTCTCCTCATGAGAGACATAATTAATGCTGAGGTGCTTCTCTCCAGCAAGAGCTGATTATTAACTTCTTGCCACTTTTACATATCTTCAAGAAGAATAGTTTTGGGATTACATGGGAGGGAATGAAAACAAAACTGATAATATCCCTATATCTTTCCTGGTAAGCAATTTATCATCTTTTAATAAGTCAATTATGGTAGCAAAAAGTGACCGATGTCCTCTGAGCTTGTAGAGTACAACATCCAGAAAAAAATCTTGACATACAAGACAAGAGAGCTAAGGAACTCCAAATGAAGTTGAAGAACTTCAGTTCATTTCCGGTTTTTTAACATAGGCCTTGGCAGTAGTTCCACGTACTGAAGTTTCATTGTAGGAAGCATAGTACAAGTCCATATAATGGGGCAGGCCCTGTCCTGAAGCAAGTAGAGGTTAAAGGGGAGAGGGAGGATGTTATAGCAAGGTCCCCAAAGAGAGAATTGCGAAGCCCAAAGTAGAAAAATACAGTCACACTTTGTATGCAGGGAAAGACACCCCAGATATCAATCCCAAGGGGGAAGTATAAAAATGCACTAGAAAGTCTGTTCCCAAGTCTTATCTTGTAAAGTGGGATTAAATTCTCCATCATCAGCAGTGAGAAAGTCAACTCTAGTGAATTGCTGATGGGTGTATCCTGTCACAGTGCTACACTGATTACTTTCAGCTGTATCAAATATTTCTGTGACTTCCAGGGGAAATGTCAAATATAGGAATACAATATATTTAAACTTCATTTTCTTACTGTTTTTACAGAAGCAACAAGGGCACAAAAGCAAGGTATGTTGGGAGAACATAAGGCTGGAGATACCAGCACAACCACATGGTTAAGAACACCTCTCAGATTTTGGGGGCAGACAGGCCATCCTTTCTTTCCCTCATCTAAATGACAGCACACAAAGGTGCCTTTGCTGCAAGCCGAGCCTGATGTTTCAGGAAGCCCGACTGCCTCAAACCTGAGATCACCAACTTCTACACTCCAAGTCTGAAGCATAGCCTCTAGCTCACATTAGAGTCTCTTTGGACTATGAAAGCTTTGGCTAGCTTGTCAAATGTTCACATGAAATTTGACTGCCGACCTCTTGTGGGTTAGCCTTGGTAGACAGCTAAGCACCACCCAGCTGCTCACTCACTTCCCCTCAGCGGGATGGGGGAGAGAATCGGAGGGGTACATTTGAGAACACATGTGGGCTGAGATAAAGACAGTTTCATAGGTGAAGCAAAAGCTGTGTGTGCAAGTGAGGCAAGATAAGGAGTTAACTCACTACTACCCATCAGCAGGCAGATGTTTAGCCGTTTCCAGGAAAGTGGGACTCCATCACATGCAACAACTACTTGGGAAGACAAACACCATAACTCCAAACATTTCCCCCTTCCTCCCTCTTTCCCCAGCTTTTTGTTGCTGAACATGACATCATATGTGATGGAACATCCCTCTGGTCAACTGAGGTCACCTGTCCCAGCTGTGTCTCCTCCCAGCTTCTTGTGCACCCCCAGCCTTCTCACTGGTGGAGCGGTGTGAGAAGTAGAAAAGGCCTTGACTCTGTGTCAGCACTGCTCAGCAATAGCTAAAACATCACTGTGATATCAACACTGTTGTGATCACAAACCCAAAACATAGAATGAGCTGCTATGAAGAAAATTAACTCTAGCCCAGACAAAACCAGTACTCATGGGGAGAAGATTAGGCCAGTTAAACGCATGTCAGCATGCTTTTTGCATGCAGAAAGACCATATTCTGCCTGCTCACTAAGTCAGCCAGAAGTTATTTGTCCATGTTAGTACATCAATAAACATGAGCTAGTATCTCTTAGGAACTATGCAGATATAGCTTGAGTAGTTCACATGCATTCTGCAGGATAACGTATCTATCAGTAAGAAGATATAGATGAAGCTCCCCGTGTTGGTTTGCAGGAGCAGAGACTTTTTGCAGTTCTCAAGACTCCTCCAGATATTGTCTGTATTCAGCAAGGGTTCAGCCAGTTACAGAATCCAGTTAAAAGCTCTTGCACTGAGACCTGATTTGAACTTAATCCTAATTTTCCTTACTTGTGTCTTTTGAGATACATATGGTCTTTTCAAACCTTGCATTTGGTATCAGAAAAAAACCAAATGTGGTGGCTGGACCAGCCATGACAGCACTAGCTAGTACTGAAAACTGGGGGAGTGGGGGCACAAAGTCTGTTTCTTGGCTGAGAAGCTGACTCAAAGGTTTCCAACACTGATGGATGACACTGGGAAGAATTTATATCATGAAAACTGTTAATTAGCAAAATACTGGACAACAGCCAAGAAAGATGGGGAGAAGATTGCTAAAGCTGGGAAGTACAACATGTACTAAGTATTTAAATAGTAGGAGAGTGAAGGGAGCAAGTGAGTCAGACAATAAACAAGTAACAGGTGGAGCCCTAAATAAATTTAATCAGACAGTAAAAATCATGACAAATTTTGAAGAAAAAAAGAGTGAAAGGAAAATGCTAAGAGGCTGGAAATGAAATAAAGGTGCAGAGAGAGCGCACAATGGATTAAAATTGCCTTAATTCAAAACTGAAACCATAGAGGGAAAATTTATCATTGGACTGGGGAAAAGAGAGAAAGAGCTCTCTAATCTTCCTTCATTCAGTATGCAATTTGGGCACGTCAGCTTCAAAGCACAGGAGAAAATTATTTGTAGCCACAAAGTGTATGGTTATTTGAGCCTGATACCAAGCTTTTCTGTGGCACCCTCCCACTGTCACACCACTCACTGGAGCAGATGGTGTGGAGCTGAGGCACGGATTTGAAGGGTCTTGCCCAAGCAGTCTGTGGCTGAGCCAGGACCCAAAGCCAGCTGGTACTTGAAACCATTCTTTCTCACTCCCACATGACCCTGGCCTGCAGATTGGCATGACTAGACTGGTCCTCCCAAAGCACTAGAAGAAGACCAGGGCTTTGTAAGCCAATGTTTACAGCTGTGGATGGGACCCAGATCCATGCATATGTGCCTAGATGCTCGTGCCTGTTTATTTTCAGAAGCTCTGTGACTTTCACCAAAGAGCTGCTTAGTGTTTGCACTGGTAGGATCTATCATATAAGGCTTGATTGGCTTCAGTGGCTTCAAAGATCTGCTATATATATATACATGCTAAGGATTATACCATCTGATGCTGTGGAGAACGTATGCTCTTAGGTGTGGAATGAGTTACTTCTGGGAGATGAAAACATTGCGGCCATGCTGGTGTGGCTCTATGTTGGAAATAACGAGCCTTAGTAAGAGACACGGCTAACGAGTCAGCTTCAGTGCTGTGCAAACACAGCTTTGGGGATATAAATGAGTGCTCTGTTTACTTACCAGCTCAGCTGGTGCTAGCAGAAATATGCTTAGTATGGGCAGCAGAGACACAGTGATGGGGGACTTGTAACTTGAGATCGACACTGTTGGCTCCTTTTTTCTTTCTACTTGTTTCAATTCTTGTATAGGCGTGTACAACCAGGGCTTCAGAAACTCACCCAGCTTGATTTGAAGTGGAAGCTGTCTTTTCAATGCAGTAATGTCGTGTCGTGGGTTAACCCTGGTAGGCAGCTAAGCACCACAGAGCCGCTCACTCGCTTCCCCCTGCACCCCCAGTGGGTCAGGGGAAGAGGAAAGGAAGGGTAAAAGCAAGAAAACTTGTGGGTCAAGATAAAATTTGTTTAATAAGTAAAAGAGAAGTGGAAGAAGAGAGAGAAAGAAAACAAAACAAAACAAGCGATGCAAAGGCAATAACTCACCACCTCCCACGGGTGGACTGATGCCCAGCCACAAGCAATTAAAAGATGGCTCATCTCCCTAAACCCGTTCCTGTCCGTTTTGTTGCTGAGCATGACATTATATGGTATGGAATATCTCTGGTTAGTTTGGGTCATCTGCCTGGTTATGTCCCCTCCCAACGTCTTGCACACCCCCAATCTGTTCACTGGCAGGGCAGGATATGCAGAGTGAGAAACAGAAAAGGCCTCGATGCTGTGCAAACGCAGTTCAGCAATAGCTAAAACATCAGAGTGTTATCAACACTGTTGTGGTCACAGATCCAAACCAAAGCACCCTGTGAGTGGCTATGGAGAAAATTAAGTCCATTCCAGCCAGACCCAGTACACCATGCGAGATGAATGTTACTTTAAGGGGTGTATGTTGGAAAGATGCTGTTTAACATTGGTCTCCCAGAAGAGCTCCCACACCAGGTCTGTTTAGCTCACCGTGCTCTGTACTGGGTACCTCTGACCTCTGCTTCCCCATTGTATCCTAACAAGAACAGAAGACAACAAAATTCTGAAGTAAATATAAAGCTCATTTTTTGAAGCACAGGGTTATCTAAGTTTCTAAACCACTGATATCTCAGCAAGCACTAACACTTCTATATTCTAGAAGGGGTTAATCTAACTTGTACTGTGCCCAGCTCTGGAGCCCTCAGCACAAGAAGGACATGGAACAGTTGGAGCGGGTCTGGAGGAGGGCTACAAAAATGATCCAAGGGCTGGAGCACCTCTCTTATGAGGACAGGCTGAGAGTTGGGGTTGTTCAGCCTGGAGAAGAGAAGGCTGCGGGGAGACCTTATTGTGGCCTTTCAGTACTCAAAGGGAGCCTATAGGAAAGACGGGGAAAATCTTTTTGGTAGGGCTGGTTGTGACAGGACAGGAGTAATGGTTTCAAACTAAAACAGGGTAGGTTTAGACTAGATAAAAGGAAGAAATTCTTTACAGTGAGGGTGGTAAAACACTGGAACAGGTTGCCCAGAGAGGTAGTGGAGGCCCCATCCCTGGGAACATTCAAGGCCAGGTTGGATGGGGCTCTGAGCAGCCTGATCTAGTTAGCGGTGTCCCTGCTCACTGCAGGGGGGTTGGACTAGATGACCTCTAGGGGTCCCTTCCAACCCAAAACATTCTACGATTCTATGAAATCCTACATTTAGGCAACTAGTTGAACAGTTAACTAGGTTTGCCCTACAGGGAAAGGAGAGGGAAAGGTGGGATTTACTGCCTAGTGGAAATGTGTCTGCAATTAGGTGAAGCATGCTCTGTAGGTGGCCTTTCCCATCCTTCTCCCCTGACTGTAAGCAGCGGTGAGCTGAACACCCTAGACGTGGCCTCTTAATAGTTAAGGAAGATGAATCATGCCTCTCACCTTTCTGTCACCCCAGCTGCCTATAAGAATAGAACATCTTTCTGTTCATTGATGCTTTTGTTTGAACGCAGAGCAACAATGGCGATTACTGAAACAGATGCATGGGGCGGGAGAAAATGCGTTTCCTACAACATGCTTAACGGTGAGGATTGTCACAGTTTTGGGGCACTCATAATCAGAAGCTGAATGAAGAACTCAGGCTCACACACCATGTGATAACAAGCAGATTACGTTGCTGTGCAACTGATGAAGAAATGCTGAAGTTCAAATCTTACTCTCCCAGAAGGGGGGAGTAATGTTAGATTTACTTCTGGATGAGCCTTTTTTTTTTCCCCCTGCTGTTACGGATGTCATAAGACTTAAAAAGGAGCAGGGTATATTGTACAGCTTACAATTTTCCCGTCTCAAAGGGAGGGAAAAATTTTCTTAAGTTGTAATGTCAAGAATAAGAAGCTGCAGTTCTGTTAAATATTTGCTTTATTATAGCAAAAGCACCTTTTTTCCCTGTCCATCAATGCCAAGTTTAACTCACAGATGTTTAAATCTTACACTCTGGGCTTTTCAGCTAGTAGATTCATACACCAAGATTTTCTATCCAATTTAACAACAAACAGCAGTTGTCCACTCATCTGCTTGCTGAATATGATCATTTATCAACCAAGTTAATGGACAGTGCTTGGGTACTGCCTAACTTACAGCAATGGCAGATTTACAAGTGTTAGCTGTTACAAATAACTACAGGATACAGCTGACAATAAATAAGAAAAGTCTTGAAGATGTCAAAAACAGCTGAGGAAAAAAAGTTTGTACGTATCCTGGCACTCAGCACATTTTCATTACTTCAGCCTTTTCTTGCCAGCATCCCATCTCCTTGTCCAGACTGGTCTGTTCAGTACTTACCTTTTCGCTCTGGAGAAGGTTGTTAAAATTACAGCTGGGAAGGGAATATGGAAATCAGAAGGGATAGCAGTAAGCTCCAGGAAAACCCTGATGGCTGAAGATCTACCCCAAACTAAGGTTCACCTCATCATTGAAGGCTCACTGGGGAACAGACTTCCAGAACCATTAGCTCTGGGACAGCAAGACTCAATAAAGATATTTTCAGTAGTCCACGCTACAGGCCATTGGTCAATTGGGAAAAAATGTCTTGTCTTGTAAGAGGACATAAAAAATCAGCTAAAAGGAAACTTCCTGCAGATGTGTGGTGGTTTGACCTTGGCTGGATGCCAGGTGCCACCAAGCTGCTCTATCGCTCCCCCCTTTAGC
>NW_009258267.1:2012269-2029664 GCF_000687185.1 Egretta garzetta
AGATGGAAGGAAAAAAAACCCCGAACTCATGGGTCAAGATAAAGGCAGTTTAATAAAGAAAAAGCAAAAGCAAAGGCCGCGCGCGGTAGCAAAAGGAAAAAACAAGATTTTATTCTCTACTTCCCATTAGCAGGTGATGTCCAGCCACTTCCTGGGAAGTAGGGCTTCAGTATACATAGTTGTTCCTCCAGAAGACAAAACATCACAAAAGACAAATGTTCCCGTTCGTCTTCCTTTTCCCTTAGTTTTTATATCTTAGATGACATCATATGGTATGGAATATCCCTTGGGTTGGTTTGGGTCAGGTGTCTTGGCTATGTCCCCTCCCAAGATCTTGCCCCCTTCCAGCCCGCTGGTGGGGGGGGGAAATATTGGAGGCACAGCCTTGATGCTGTTCGGGCACGGCTCAGCAGTAGCCAAAACATTGGTGTGTTATCAACCCCTTTCTACATACCAATAGAAAGCACATCTCTATGCAGCTTGACGCAATACAAGATGTTATTCTTCAGCAGCAACCCATCAGAGTCAGGTTTACAAGAGTGTTATGCTGCATAGCAGATAAAATAACAATTTAAATATTAATGTCAAGCTGGTGTTTCTTGGCGAAACCAGCCAAGTAATTTTATTTACCAGAGGTTTCAGAAAGTGACTTGCATAGTAAGGATAGGTGCATAGTGTCAGTGATAACTCGGCAATGGTAGGTTGTAGAAGCAAAGTGCAGCGTAAAAACAGTCTTGACACATTTGCTCTGTTAAGTACCTTACTCAGAGTGAGGAGGCTAAGAGAGACATACGGAGTAATTGAAATAAATATAAGACAGCTTTCCAGGAGGTGTAGCCACAAGGCAGAATAAAGATGTTTTGGATCCAGCCCCCTGCAGAGACACAGAGGCCAACGACCAGCAGTAGGCAGGCGGGACACATAAGATGCTCACCAGGCCCTTGGAACAGATCAGAGTTTCTTGACAGCAACAATAAAATAAAATACCCAAAAATAGGTTTGAAGGGAAGATGGAACATGTTGCAGAAACAAATCTTCCATCTCTCAGCCCAAACACGTCTTACCAGCGGCTATGGCCCTAGGATGCCTACTGCCACTGCTCCAGGAGAGCACGGTTCGTAAGGTCAGAGCACCAGCAGAGACGCCGCTTTAGATGATGCACACAGAACCTGTTTTCTGCAAACACCGTGTATACATTCAGATCCCTGCGCTTGCCTGCAACAAAAGCTGAAACAAAGCCCCCGCACCCACGTCTCCAGGGGCTCCCACAAACGAGCGTGTGCACAATTTGCAGTCCCCCCTGGGGTAAGAGAAGTCACTCGCCACTAAAGAACTGAATTTTGTTTTAAGAAGTCAGCACTTCCTAAATAATGGGAATGCTTGTAATCATTCCTTTTCTTCCATGAGATAAAGGGCTTAAATTATGCCATTCTGACAGTGTCAGCGGTAATTATACCTCTGCAATACAGAAGAGATTATTTTCACAGACAAGATGGTTTTTATTAAAAAACAGTTTTGAGGTTTGTTTTCAACAGCAACCTAGACTTGGAAAAAACACCTCAGTTCTTACAAAGGAAGCAGGGGAGATCTGAAACAAAGCAGCAATTTGATTAAATTCTGTCATGCCAAATATATTTTTTTCCCAGTGGGAAGCGGGGAGGGAGAAGACATGTATTTACTGCTTATGTTCATCAAAAGGATCCCCTGCAGGCTCAGACGACAACAGGACCACATGCCTTTGGGGCCTGACCTCGGGCTCATTGAAACCAAAGGAAAAAAGAAGGTAACATTTTGCACCTTGGCATCACCCCTAGGTGTCTGCAGGCACATTGCAGAATTTCATGGCTGTTTCATGTTCTTTTTCAAACACTTCTTAGAGCATCACATTCCCATCTCTAAACAAGCCTTGTGAATGTGTCAGCAAAATAACACTCGCAGGTCAAAACATTTACATTTAGCTCAGCTCTGTTCTCTGGTTATTTAGCTTGGCATTTTTTCAAGCAATGCTCTGAGGCACTCTGAAATTGGGGGCTGTGTCAAGTTCATGTTTTCCTCAACACCTGTGTTTCTCTATTATGCTGCCCTTCCTCCTCTTCAGTGAAGGTTGAGGTGAGGGAGGAAGAAGGAAGAAATAAAATGTTTGCTGCCCTTCATCTCCACCAACACATGAATTCATCCCAAGCTAGTAACAAGGCAGTAGGCACTATTTTCAAGTCCACATTTTCATCAGTGACAGATATTGAAGAGCCCAAGCCAACTTCAGATAAGTGCACTACAGCTCTCATCCTTGTTTCATTCAAGTTTTCACTACCAGCCAGGCTGGGTAGTGCCTTCAGTCCCAGCACAGACACCTCTCCGGTCAGTTGTGTTTCTCCAGAAAGGATTCACCGAAATCAGTGTGCCTAGCGGGAAAGGAACTAGCTGATGATCCCATAGATGCATGTGAAGCCAGCCCCTCTCAAACGGGCACTGAATGAGGGAACGCCGTGTCCCCCAAGGAGTCCCAGCCATGGTGCCTCACTTGAACCTAGCTCTCCGCATCTAAGCCAGCATAGTCCCAGGACAGAAGCCACACTTGGGCTGTTTCAAGGGCAGAGGTTAGTCACTGCTGCCCTACAGCTCAGTGGTCACGACTGCTTTGAGAAGCAGGACATGCCGATCTTTTTCCTCCACAGGCAGAAGGGATTGAAGGTCCCGCATTTAGGGATGCTGCCTTACTCACTAGTGGCTAATAGGTTTCTTACCCCGAGAAGCAGTGTTTTCGAACTAAGCACTTTCCCAAGTACTGGGACAGACACTACCACAGCATCAGCCAGAGTAGTTTTTTCCAGTGCTTAGGGGTTCACATTGTAGTTGCTGGTGCCACCATTGCTAAAACTATTTTCACCACCTTGCAACACACAAACCTGGGTTGGAAAGAAGAGTTCACTCACTAAACCTTACAATCAGGAGCATCTTTTAGTTCCAAGGGGACGGATGACTAGTAGACATAAAGTTGGCTGAACCAATTGTACCTCAGTTTGCTTTTCCAAAAGTCTGAAGCCAAAGCATCTGCTGGGGTACCCAACACAGAGGCTGCATCTGTATTTGGTCAGGACCATCCCTTTCTGAAAAGAGTCCAAAGAAGTAGTGTGGGCCAGCCTTATCTTCCATCATATAGAGCAATGAGTACAACAGCTGCTCTACAAAAGTCTTGACTTTATTTCCAGCACAAACAGGACAGTCAGCTTTGCTGAGCAACAGCATTAACTACCTTCTTTGGGCTAACAGAAGCAATCTTTAACAAACCTAGGGGAAAGGCCTTCTCTACAACAGGGCTGTCTTTGAGGACCCTCTTCCCAAGAGACTACCTGCCTTCTTTCTACTGAAGTCTTTGCCTGGTTCCCAAGATGTTCATGTGAGATCACTGACAGGATGGCAGGTCTCACCCTGCATGCTACCAGAGGGCTCTTACTTTCTTGGCATCCTGGCAAAGCTCCCCAGTGCCTTCTGGCAAGAGATGGCCAGCAATTTCTCATTTTGTGACAAGCAAATAACCAACTTAGTAGGCTGGAGGGGGTCCAGAGAAGGGCCACCAAGATGATCAAAGGACTGGGAAGCCTGGCGTATGAGGATAGGCTGAGAGAACTGGGTTTGTTCAGCCTTGAGAAAAGAAGGCTCAGAGGTGATCTCATCACCATGTACCAGTATTTAAAGGGTGGCTACAAAGAAGATGAAGACTCCGTTTTTACAAGGAGTCACATGGAAAAAACGAGGGGTAATGGGTACAAGTTAATCCTGAGAAGATTCCGACTGGACATGAGAGGAAAATTTTTCACTATGAGAACAGTCAACCATTGGAATCATCTCCCCGGGGGAGTGGTTGACTGCCACACTGAACACGTTCAAGACAGGGTGCTGGGCCATATTGTTTAGACTGTGCTCTTGCCCAGAAAGGTTGGACTAGGTGATCCTTGAGGTCCCTTCCAACCTGGTATTCTATGATTCTATGATGATTCTATGAATTTGTTGAGGCAAGTGTGAGAAGACTGAAGCACCATTGTTAAAGTTTTCAGTCTGAGATAATGAGCAGAAGGTCAGGACTGGGAATGGAAGAGAAATGTCCTCCTGATGTTGCCGTTTGTGGCCTCACGAAAGACCAGCAAGGTCAGAAAACCCCATCAGGGCAGGGATAACCCTTGCTTCCAAGACTCAGTGCGCATTGAGCTGAGTGTGCATAGAGCCCCAGCCTAAACAACAAGGGGACTTTCTGCCATCGCAGGATCAGTCACCTCCAATGTATAACAGGAAAGGAGAAACCTCTGTGCCTGAGCGATGGATTTATCCTGCATGAGGTGCATACTCACCACGCATTAAGATGCACTCACAGATAACCCCACTTCTCTGGGTCTTGGTCTGTCAGCTCCTTTTTCTAGTGTTCAGGTTGTGCAAGCATCCCAATACACAACTCAACCAGCATTGTTTCCATGCTTGGAATTAGATAACTTTTAATAGCTTTACCAGGAGGAGATTCCACTGCATTAAAAAATTTATATCATCATTATTTATTGAGTAAAAATCCCCTGTCTTTGGGTTAAAAGGATATAAATTCTGAACTTGCCTCACACTCATACTCTCCTGAGTACATAAGATTTATTTGCAACCACTGCCACGGTACCAGTCTATCTGAAGGAGGAAACAAAGGCAAACACGCTTTCACTTAGGAAGCTGGTTGGACTGCCAAAACAGCTGCATGCCATTAGCAATGCAACTGTTTATGGAGCACAGACAAAAATTGTATTCTGTGCCTCTTTCTGTAGGATTTTTGTCCACCTGAGACATACTCTGGTCTTGCCAGTGTCCTGTTTTATTAAACATGACCTTCTTCTGTCAGCATTATTCCCAGGGAGGGGAATCTGAACCAAGTATCGTTCCAAACCACCCATGGCACGTTCCAGCTATTTTCTCTTTTATGCTGAACAACATTTTAATTACTGTGTTAACTGTCCAGTTGTTACAGGATTAGGGCAGCAAATCACATTTGAAAATTATTTCTTAATTTCCTCAAATCCAGGAGAACCCTTGCTTATACTGCTATATCGACATATGTTCTGGGGACCATAAATATTCACTAATTACTGAACCTCTGTATAGCCATGCCTACAAAAGGGAAACAAAAACCCCCTGCAACTGCCGGGAAACCACATCCCACCCTGTCAAAGGGATCTCTGCCATATACAGAGGCAAGGCTGCATGGATTTTCCAGGTACATGACATAAACTCGGTTTCAGGGTTGGACTATAGAAACTAATACTGAGAATCAAAGCCAGACACCTTAAAAAAGCTCTGGTGCGTTCAGCCTGCCTGTGTCAGATCGGGACACCTCACGGTCTTGCTCTGATAGACCATTTGGCTTTCTAATAGATTAAACTGTTCCAATGTAATCCAAGCTGTCCATCAGTCTCAGTTTACAGCTTCCAGTTTAGCAGCTACAATTCAACAACTCCCCGAAACCAACCACTGACGCAGCACAGACAGAAGCAGGAGCACTAAATCTGCTGCCTGGTTTTGCTGGAGGACATGTTGGGACATGGAAGCAGAGTTCACCATAAGGTCTCTCAGCGGTAACTGATGGGTGGGTGAAGCTGAAACAGGTGTCTTTGTAGTACTAGTAGTCATTAAAATGTTAATAACTGATGAAAATGTATTTCAAGCAGTTCAGTTATTTTTAATCATCCTTAGCTTGCAGTATACAGATGTCATTAATTTTTCTGCTACCTTGAAGAATGAACAAAATTAGAATTTCTAATTGAAAAATAAGCAATTACACACAAGATTCATGCAAGGGCTTTCTTCACTTCTGACAAAGGATGAACAGGGAAAGGAGCCGCACTTGATTTTTATTTGGTGTCACACTGAAGTAGTCATGTAATAATCAGGAAGAGACTATATAAAAATTCAGCCTCTACTTACATGTTTTGTTGCCAGATCTTTATTAATTGTGAATGTTTATGAAATTATTTTTCAAAGCAATTATTTTCTGGGCTGGGGAAGACTCTTTAGTAGCCATAGATACACTGACACATTTTATTACAAATTTATTCTTGTTTTACTAAGAGAACGCCAGGGAGCACTACACGGATTTAAGTGTTCACCAGGATAAGTTACATCTTCATTACAAGGCTGTATCAAGAGAGAGTTTGGCAAATCGCTCCCTTAAATAGGCGAGACACCCTTCAACATGTCCTAAAGGGTTGTGGTGGGGTTTTTTTAATCTTAACAAGACATGGTTTGCTGGGAGATGCTATTTCTTCTCCTAGATGAACTGAAATTAAAAAAAAAAATAATTAGGGCACACCAGGTTTAAGTCTGAAATAGGAAGAGGAAGCTTCAAGCTGAAATTTGAGAAGGTTGATCTGAGTTCAGCTGATTCTGTTCATCCGTTACTCAGTTTAAGAGGAAAGGAAAGCGAGCAGCGTGGAGCAGCGAAGAGCGCTGCCGCGGAGAAGGGTGAGCACAGCGTTAGTCACAGGGGAGGGAGGCATGCACACAAGTCATTAGTGCCGTGGAGCATGGAAGCTGCCTTCATGTATCTGAGGTGCTTGGAGCCTTCAAATTGGAGGGAGTGGGTGCAGAGAGGTGTTTGGAAACAGCAGCACTGATGAAGTAGACTAAGCTAGAGCTTAGTCGCACTGGCCAAGGTGATCTACAAATGACAAGTCTGAAAAACAATTCACCCCAGCACCCTGTATAAGCAGAAAATGGTACTTTATTCCTTACAGAATTCCCTTCCTCCCTTGTCCTTCTTCACTGGCCATTTGTGGTTCTGCAGGACACAATTGCAAAGGCCTGATCAAAGGCCCTGTTGAGTGGAGTTTGTTGAGAGGCAATGTCTCAAATAAAAGTAAACTCTTTCAACCTGAGCTAAAGCTCAGAGAAAATCCTAAATGCTTTCAATGTAGTGCTACTGTCCTGCAAAAAGAGGAGAAGCAAGGTAAACAAGTTCCCCTTGAAAGGGGATTGATACAACTCTAAAACTGTGGTGGGCTGCCCAGCCATTCCAGTCTGCCTCCTCTCCCACGCAGCATGGAAAGCCCTTTTACCAACTCTTGCCAACCCAAATTGGGTTTAGCCAGTTAAGAGGATTCAGTCCTGTATAAGCAAGGAGACAAGAAATTGTCTCTACTACTGAAATTCCCCAGATTTTGTCACTTACATTAAGCGAAAAAACAGTATAATTGGTAAAACATCTGTCAAATTGTTTAGAAGATGAGTTCACAAGGCAACCAAAACCTCATAGGTTCACATATAAAACAACCTATTTTTTTCTTTTTTTTTTTAATGTGAATAAAACACCTGATAAAGCTGCTTGCATCATCAACCAAGAGAAATGCTAGCTTCCAGTTAGGGAAGGACCAAAGTTACACGACTGAAAATCCACTAGGTCTGCTCTTTTAGAGGGACGAGTGGTTTGCTTAAACCAGCGCGTATGGTGGGCCAAGCCCCTGCTCTGCAAACTGGCATCCTGCAGGAGCTGGCACACTCCATGTGGTCTCCAGTATGCATCAGTCCCAGCCCCTGAGGACTGCGGGGTGAGCCCTGAACTTCTCCTGCCATGACTGACCACTCTTCAGTAGATGCAGGGGGAGGTGCAAGGTTTGCAAAGCATTTTGGCTTCACATTTGTATTCACAAAGTCCAAAGGTAGTGGAGGAGCAGTCCTATCGTACCAGTATCTCTCACATTAAGAGCCTGAATAGAGTCAAAGCAGTCTCCGCGGAGCTGCATGGTTTCCAGAATGCAAGTTTAGGAAGGCTAGTCAAGTCCCCAGCTGTTTCTCAAGAAGAAGACATAGCAGGAATTCAGCATGTAAACTCTGAAGCTTTGCTGGCAAGTTTTCTACAGTTTGTGAAAAGAACAACAGGGAAGATAGTAAATTATTAAACTCGTTTCACTTGTTTCAAAATATGCAGAGGAATCTCTGCATGTAAGTCCTACTACCCAGGAAATCTATTATTTAGGATTTCAGTATTCAGTATTCTTTACAGGAAAATAATTTCACAGGATTTTCTGCACCAAAAAGGAACATCGTTCATTTAGCAAGTGTACTGGAGATGTCCTGTTAATAGCTTATTTTTCCTAGGAGGAAAAAGGACAAGAGTAAATGGCCTGAAGTTGTGCCAGCGGAGATTTAGATTTGATATTAGGAAAAACTTCTTCACCAAAAGGGTTGTCAAGCATTGGAACGGGCTGCCCAGGGAAGTGGTTGAGCCCCCGTCCCTGGAGGTATTTAAAAGACAGGTAGAGGAGGTGCTTAGGGACATGGTTTAGTAGTGGACTGGTACGGTTGGACTCTGTGGTCTTAAAGGTCTTTTCCAACCAAACGATTCTATGATTCTATGAATGGTATAGAATCTTAAATCCATCCCTTCAAGATAGTTATTTAAACACTTTTTTGTACTTAAACATGCTGCCATATAGAATTTACTCTGCTTTTATTCATTCATCTTGTTGAATGGCTAAGGGCAGAGGGTAGGTGAAGACCACCTTACTTAAAACTTGCAGTGACTTAGGAGCAAACCCCACTGCTCCAATCTGAGCTATCAGAGGCATTGGATGCACTTTTGAGCAGTGGTTCAGCCTGCTGTGGAAGTAGAAGAGAGCTCTTCCTTAAGACACACATGGCAATCGCTCAAGCTGGTGGGCACTGAGGTGCTCAGCTTCTCTTTGTGCCTCTTAGAGTTAGCTTTTCTACCCACGCGCGTGGGTACCTACCTTCAGGTTCCTAATTTTTAGAAGTCTTGCCCCAAAAACCTAAAGTGCAGTTACATTGTATAAATCTTCTTCTCTCTCTCCTTCCAGCGCTCTAAGAGCATCTGTGGAGGCCTTTCGTCATTTAGAGCATTAGCAGCTGTATGGAACATTCAACACGGTGAAGGCTTTTTTCGTTTTACAGTGCACAGAAACCCCTAAGTAATAACCTTCCTGGACATAATTTCTTTCCTTTCGTCTCCCAAAGAGCTGACGTTTAGAGCTGTCACTCATATCTCCCTTATTGCCATCTTGGAGCACGCATTGGAGCAGCACCACCCTGGATTCTCCTGCACACTTTTCCTTGCAATGATCACCATTCGGGGTGCAGCTTTCACAACTTCAACTGAAGCAGATGGCTCCTCTCTAAAATGGTTTGTCTCCCCTTCACCTTTTTTGGAGCTGATGCTCAAAATTTTACTTTGTGTTCTGCACTGACCTACGTTTGATCGAGAGGGACACAGTTCAAAGCAGAGATCAACAAGGCCAGGAGGGGAAGCAAGACAACTCCCTTCTCCCCATCCTGAGCTGGTCAATCAGTTTAGCAGCTTTTTTGCATCTTTATTGGGAATGAGCCAGGCATTTCTTCTCACTTAGCGAGGGGAAAGTTCGTATCATACCGTGCTTTAGCTAACGTGCCTGGTTTTAGATATACATCGCCAAAAGCTTCTCTTGCATGACTAACAGTCTAGTCAATTTGAGCAGCAGGAAATTATTGCTCTGCCACGTAATCTGGAGCCTATTCCCACCCCCCATTCTCTGCCAGGTGGATATGAAAGCATCTGTGTATCTTCGTGCAAGTGACTAAAACTTCTAGTTTTACTTGCTTTTAAATTCACAAAGACTAGATCTTCCTCACCTCATCTCAGTGCATTTTAAATGGGTTCTTTATTTCAAGTAGGAGAAAACATTTCCAACAGACCTTGTTTTCTACCTTGCAGCCAAGGATTGCCAAGCACATACGTTTCGATTAGTTAGAAACATTTGCACATTGATGACAAAAACCAGACATTCCTCTTCGACCTCTACAAGCCCAATCATCAATAACAGAATCAATAAATCCATTGGGAAGCCACAAAACACGCCAGGCGAGCGCACTCCTCATGGCTGAATGCAGATGGATATGCAAGTTGGGAGGAATATTCTGCCATTTTAAGGTTTAATACCATCATCTGCACCCTAGGGGACTCTTCGCTCCCTCCTGGGGCATCCAGCTCCAGCTCCTGGCAGATGCCAGATGCTTGGACTTGGCAGCCAGCACAGGCTTGACACTTTTCTGCACCTACCAGAATTTCTTACCTGTGTTGCCACAGCAACTCCGCAAGCCCAGTTTGTGCGAAGACAGTCATCTGTTTCCATAGGAACAAAGCATCCAGGCCTGCGCTGAAACTTGGGAAAACAGGAAATTTGGCCAATAAAAGGAAAATCAAAGAATGAAAGGCAGGTAGTTAACTAAGAGGCGAATCTGTATTGCATACGCATAGGAGCATCTGGAAGGACAGCCAGGGAATATTTACTCTGGCCCAGGACTAAGTAAATTTTGACTCTGACTAGAATGTGAAGTCACTGATCATGCACACTGAGACAGCTCCATAAAAATAGAAATTGACTTTTTTCCCCCAGTTACTGACAAATTTAATATTTACAATGTCTGCTCAAGAAGTTGAAATGTGGGACTGAGGTAAGGAGAGTTTTGGTTAGGTTTTTTTTTTTTTAATCCAAATTTCTCCACGTTTGTGCTGTTAGCTTAGGAAAATCACATAGCCCTGAGTAGACTTACATGTCTGTAGAAAACGAAGCAAGATTATATTGCTCATGATTTTGTAAAAAACAGTGTATTAATAAGACCATTTAAAGTAAGATCAGGAAAACTGTTAGTCTTTTAGTAGCATATTGAATTTTTTAAAAAGATAAAAGTATACAGGAAAAATCTACCTTGAAGACAGTTAAAAAAAAAAAAAAAAGAAAACCTAAACCTGATTTCACAGTACTTTGCAAGTATTGTCACAGAAAGACTCCAAAGAGATACAGCCAGGCTACAGATACGCGTGGAAACATCTCTGCTTCAGTTCTAACCAAATATGATTACTTTACATCACTAGTGAGCAAAGACCTAAATGATGAGACAGGAGGTTTAGTGACATATGCCGGAAAATCACCTCCACACAGGGGCAATGGCTACACGTCCACCTGTTTAGAGGTTCAGCAACAGGTTGTGGATATTTTTGAAAAATTCTTGTCAAAGATAGCAAAATATGGTGAGGAAGCTTGTAGCTCATCCCATCTCACACAGAAGGGGGCTGCCACGTCCCTCCCTCACCGATGCTCAATCCTATTAAAAACAAGAACCGAACAAAACCCAAACCCATGACTGCACATGTGGAGTTAAAGGTTGGTTATCTCCAAAAAGTAAGTAACTCAGATTAGTAACCACAGTTATTCGCAAGTTCTTCATTGCCGGGTTACTGATCAGCCTCTGAAAATTGTCTGCACTCCCCATGCAGAAAGGCTTTAATGTATATTCAGAGGAAAACAAAGACTCCTGAGGCAACCAGCTGTGCTTCCATCACGAAGGCGGCATTGCTCTACAGGCGTGAACTGAAGGGGAAAAGAAAAGACCCTGTGTATAGGTCTGGCTTGCCACTGAACATCTCGGATGGTGCTGGGCACCCTGAGTCCCACGCCCTGCTCAGCCGAGTCGCCCCTGGGACCCGCACGGGCTCTGCTGATCGGAGCTCCAGCGATTACAGAGGGAGACCAGAAACTTAGCTCAGCTGCAGGCACTTCATTTTAGGCATCTCAGTTTCAAGTGAAACCCTGCTCTGGGGAGATTCATAAAATACACAGCCAAAACTTTGAACTGTAAGGTGTTTAACTTAAAATATTTTTTCTGGTCCCCTCCCCCACCGCCAACTTTTTAACGTGTAATAACATGTAGGAATGAAAGGATGGGAAAACAGATCAACCTGACAAAAAGAGTTATGGTACTTTCAGTACCATCCTACACAGAAAAAAAATTGCTACAAGTTAGTGCTCATATGAGCCAAGATAATTGTTTTGTGCAGATATTCATCTAACTGCAAAACATGCCCATCTCCCGCCCCCCAAAAGTGCCATCGATCAGAGCGCAACTAAAACGCAGAACATGTACTGCATTTGCCTGCCTGCTGCTAGTTTTCCTGCCTTTAACTCTTTGGAATTAAACTCTTCCTGGGCTCCTGATGAACTGATCAGACTTTGACCACACATGCTAGGGCTGGGAAAGCCTCAGACAAGCTTGGCAATGGGACCAATTTGCCTAAAAAATGGCTGGTACCAAGGGGACAGGTTCTACCTGGCCAGGGGGTGACAAGAGCTACGTCACATCAGTTCTAAGCATGAAAATCAAGTTCACTTTTTAGTTACAGTTGTGGTGTGGCAGGGTATGAGTACCCATGTACTTCTGTGCATGCCCAGCACACTTGAAGCCTTGTAATTGAACTGTCCCAATTAATTGACTCATCATTACAGGAGCTCAGCGGATGGGAATTTGGGACAGTTCTTGAAATTCCCCCAGGTGGCTCCCACTGTATCTCATCCAGTTTGTGTGCTTAAAACACAAACTGTTTTCTAGGTTGCGTTTGATTAACTTCCGGACAGCCTCTGCTTACAGAATCAATCAACTTTGGACATAGATAAGGTGCTTATAAATAGTTACTAGGAATTGTTCCTGTAGAGACAGTAACGCAAGACACCTGAGAGTCTTTTCTGCGTAGTTAAGGTATTTAAGAGACGCTGTGTCTATACTGAAGACCATCAACAGCAATGCATCCTGCAGAACTGGTTTTGAGAGTCTCACCTGGTCCAAAAACCCATTTTGGTGCTGCAAAACCCATTGCTACAGAGACTCCTGTCACCATCCAGTCAGCAATGGAGCATCCTGGCTGGGAGATCAGATGCCTTTGCTTTGACCTACTCATTGGAGGCACACGCCATTTATCCTTCACCGGTTTATCAAAGGAGAACTGTTTGCCTGAGTCCAGTGACTTCACTGACGAGGCTTTTCCCCCTCTTATTTGTGATACAGGAGAATAGTTTCATATAAACTAACACATTGCTTTCCAGCTACGTTATTTGATTATTGCTGTCTCTGCAAGCTTTCACCTGTAATCTCTGATCACCCAGTTCTGGTCTATTAGGATTTACTTTTGTAAACACCTGTCATCAGAATACATAAACAGTACCTTCATTCTATTACTTTCAGCAATGAGCAAATGACTTGAATTATGATTTTTTTTTTAATTTCCCAAAAGAATACTTTCTATTAACTTTCTACTTTCTATTAACTCTTTCTCTTCTAAACTCACTAAATATGATACATAGTCTTAATCTGATTTGCAGGTATTAAGAGAGTGACACATTAAAAAAGCCAGACACAGCCACTGAATATCCATACAACTCTAAATCGTAAGAATTCCTCCTTTTTATGAATATAATCTTCCCTAAGTAGACTAGCTACCATACCACAACTAAAGGGATGTTATGGAGAAAATACGCTGTGCTGGGTACTCAAGTATCCACAATTACATATTTTGGCCAGCAACGCAAACCATAGGCAAAGTTGCTTGTTAGTTATTTACAAAACCACACATACGGCTACAACACTCCTGTATGCTTCAGGGAAAAAAAAAATCAGCTACTGCTGCTGTCAGCCTTACCTCAAAACAACAGGGTAAGTGAATACAGATGTGAAAAATTATAATAAGCAGAGGAGGTACGTGGTCTTCGGAACGTGATGGGTGGGTTATACTCTCTAACAACAGAATCTGCGTGAAACTGAACTATGGATTAACAGGAATCGTTACCATGTTACTGTAAGTTTGTGCATGCATTTGTAAAATCAAAGGGTAATTTAGGGGGGAAGCAACCTCAGGAAGTCTCTAGTGCAGAGCAGGGTCCCAGGGCTGTATCCAAGCCAGGTCCTGAAAGCCCCGGAGGGCAGAGACCGCACCACGTCTCCAGCAGGCTCTTCCAGCCAAAGTTTCCGCAGAATCCTACTCAAGAACTACGCTGGAATCATTCATCTGAAGATTTGAAATATTTTATTTCTCGGGCATGTTTTGTAAGTCACAGAAGCTGCTTTGCAATATGCCTTATAAACACCAGCTCACACAGGAACGCAGAACAGTTGCAGGAATGTGCCAGTTCGAGCTCATCCCCAGCAATAAAGGTTAATCACAAAAGAAAACCAGACTGTCAGCAGCTCCATTTCAACAGCCTAATGCAAACAGGCAGACCATGAGCATCACTGCCTTCAAAAAAAAAAAAAAACCAAACCATTTTCACTAGTTAATATGAATTACCCTTGCTTTTAGATGTTCGGCTTGATGTCCATCACTTCAGGAATTTATTGTAAAATTTATGATCTGCAACAAGTGTTAGAACAATGTAAGTAAAACTTAAAGTTACACTTCAGCCACTTGTAACAAATAGTACCGTATCTAGATTAGAAAGTTGAGATAGTGTTAAATGGCCATTTGTTGCTAAGATACTTGTGCAAAGCAAGTTATGGGTAATAACAGACCTATTCAAACCTTCAAAGGAAATCAGAGGCTTTCAAAAGGTAGGACAATTCATCCTAAATTACATCTTAAAAATCCTTAAAGTGCCTGAAATTTTGAGAGCCTGTCTTGGGGGAAACAAGCAAGTCTGCTCATCTCACCAGAAAGTCCACTTTGGAACTTGGAAACGAGTGTCCCTCTGCTACGGCTGTCAAATTAGGACTGCTCTCAACTACACACTTGGATGTGGTCTGGATTTCAGTCGTTGCAAAATGATGCTTAAATAGGTATTTTCCCAGCTGGAAATGTAGAATGCCATGCTTAAAGAGGTCCTCTTGAAGTGGTCTAGAAGGGATCACTGTAGGGATATCATCTTTGGCAAGGTCAGAGCAATGAAGACCGTAGGTGGAATTGAAATATTTGGGGACTATTCTCCTTTTCCCAAACCATGCAGCTCAAAGAGCCACGTTACAGACCTATCCGCAAGACAGTATGAGCGAGGGGAAATGCATCAGTCTTCTACAACAGCATTCTATGAGCTAGTGAGTTAATAAAAAGTAGTTTGTTTCTGAAAAAAACTGTTCAAATTGTGATTTAATGTGCAGATTTTGTGGGTGTAACTTCCACAAGTCTGTGTAGCAGGTTTATGTTTTAGTTTGGTTTTGGCTGGTTGGGTTTTCAAACTGCAAAATCAGGATGCAGCCATCTGATGAAAAAGGCAGAAGATCTATTTCCAAGACATGGATAATACACCTTCTTCTGAGGGAGGAGAAGGAACCTGTTTATTTCAACTGCATGTAGCGTGAGCCACTGATGTTAAAAGGTCACTGACACATAAAATCTATGACCATCTTTTAAAATAAGGTGGGTGTTGCACAGTTTTGTACTGCAGGAATTTTTCTAGAAAAGCAGCTAAGGGCTAGTATGACAAAAGATACACCTACACAGAGGTTTCTGGGGCTTCTCCCCAAAACCAGTTTCACCCACAAAAACCCAAACCAAACCAAACAAACATGGGAGGAGATGATAGAGCAAGTTTTTCCACCTTATTATGTAATGAATCTCCTTCAGAAGAGTCGGAACCACTGATGCCATGAAGTAACAAACACTCCATAAACAAAACATTAGAGTGGGTTTTGCTTAATGAAGACTTAGTGGATGATTACATCCTTCAAATTCCTTGTATTTACTGGGCGGTTTTATTAAGGATGCTTTTCTAGAAACAATTCTCTCTTAATGAGCATACAAATGTCTCTCTGAGCAGCAGCAGCAGAGAACTGATCGACTACGCCCCTTCACATTGGCTCCTCTGACCTTGTTTTAATCAGTCTTCAAATACGTAAAGTATTGCAGAACTAGAACTGATACATCTGCAATTTGGGTTTTCCTATAAGCAACTGACTTCCTCACATTTACTAAAGGCAACAAAACCCAAGAGGCCAAGTTTATAAAATGCAACTGGCAAATAATTGTTACATTTATCATCCCTTTTCATTACCAGCAGCATGCAGCAGCTAGCTATAAACCAGTCTCAGTAATGGATTACACTGTGTACTTGGGATTTCCATCTCTATGTCTTCAACAAGAAAATGCAACATAAACACTGTATTAACTATTCTATTTTTCATGTTTCTCATGTGTGGACAAACAAATATTTTATGAACAGCCTCGTGGCAGACTTCTAATTAATATATTGTACTCAAGTATTTACTTCTTCAAGCTACTGTTTTAATTGCACAAAATATGTATCTACAGCTGTAAACATGACAAATTACATGAAGGGTTTATCCAAGAATATGTTCCAAACAAAGAGCTGGGAGACTGCAGATGTCCCTTTTTCCCCATAAACGATTTTCCATACCAGTTCCCTGTTTGACCCTGATAACACAGTAAGCTAGCCGGTGCCTTTTGATAAATGTTTAAAATTTCCTTTTGGAAAATTAAGAAGGGCTTGTTTCTTGGTGAAATACCATCCAGAGATGGCACAGAGCATCAGCTGAAGAGAGCGTTTATCTGACATTAACCAGACAATAGGAGAATATTCTTCTGATGTCATCTTACACTTTTAGTCTTATTTCCTAGGAAAACGTAGCTCTTCTCTGGTCAATCTCTGCACAGCACATGAAAGCCTATTCCCTCTCTCCTCTTCCCACACAGTAACTCTGAATCTGCAGGGGCAGACAGTGTATCATTTTGCTGAGCACAAGCTTACTGTAGAAGTAATTTTAACCAACTGAAAGCTCATGGGAAGATCCATTCAATTTCAACAAGGTAAGTTGCTGAACTAATGCTAAAGAACTGAAAATCATACCAGTACAGGACAAAAAAAAAAAAAAACCTTTTTTTTTTTTTTTTTGAAATTAACATGTTGCATCCCCAGAGATGTGCAAATTCTTAAAAACTTACACCACAGGCTGACAATCTAGCTAGGGAAACATCAGTCACAAATATTGAATATATGTATGGGTTTTTTAACTTCCTGATATTATTGATCTCTTCCTCTGTAACAAAACCCAACAGCAAGCGAGCTCGTCAGAGATGTCAAGATTGGAGGCAGCCTGGGCTGCAGTGATCATGCGATGGTAGAGCTCATGCTCCTGAGGGAAATGGGAAGAACAAAGAGTACAGTCAGGACTCTGAATTTTAGAAAAGCAAACTTCCAGCTCCTCAAGGAGATAGTCAGAAGGACTCCCTGGGAAACGGTCCTCAGGGACAGGGGAACAGAACAGAGCTGGCAGATCTTTAAGGAAGTGATCCACAGAGCGCAAGAGCTCTCGATCCCTAGGTGTAAGAAATCGGGCAAAGAAGGGAAGAGACCGGCGTGGTTGAGACAAGAGATGCTGGTCAAACTAAGGAGGAAGAGGGAACTGCACAGGCAGTGGAAGCAGGGACAGGCATCCTGGGAAGAGTACAGGGACGCGGTCCGGTTGTGTAGGAATGGGGTCAGGAAGGCCAAGGCACAGCTGGAGCTAAACTTGGCTAGGGATGCAAAGAATAATAAAAAGGGTTTCTACAGGTATATCAGCCAGAAAAGGATGGTTAAAGAAAGCGTACCCCCGCTGATGA
>NW_009258267.1:2030954-2070553 GCF_000687185.1 Egretta garzetta
GTAGGTTTAGACTAGATATAAGGAAGAAATTCTTTACCATGAGGGTGGTGAAACACTGGAGCAGGCTGCCCAGAGAGGTAGTGGAGGCCCCATCCCTGGAAGCATTCAAGGCCAGGTTGGACGGGGCTCTGAGCAACCTGATCTAGTTAGTGGTGTCCCTGCAGGGGGGTTGGACTAGATGACCTCTAGGGGTCCCTTCCAACCCAAAACATTCTATGATTCTATGAATATAACCACCAGACATTGCAAGATAACCTTAGGTATTTGCTGAGAACTAGATGCCGCTACAACACAATTGTAGATAGATTTGCAAAAAAAACCAAAACCCAAAACAACAAACCACTTCAACAAAAAAAAAAAATTGTTATCCACACTAATTGATTATAATGTGTGACTATCAAAATACCAAAGTATGAAGCTCTGCATAAGAACACTAGTTCTGTATTAGTTAAACCAGACAATCTGACAATTCTATTTGATCATCCCAAAAGAAAGCAGAAACACTCAATCACTATTTTACGCTCAACATGTTGCACCTCAGGATCATCAGCCTTTTTCTCTCCCCCAGTGCAATGGGATCCCCACAGCACACTGGTCCAAATGATAACTTCATGTTGATTCATGGATGATCTCCTGTGGGAATTTCCAGCCTCTCCCCTTTACTAGGCTGGGTTTCCAGGAAAAATACAGTTTCAACAAGCCCTGGAAATAGTCTCCTTCCCTTGTGGACAGACACAGCCCAAGATCCAGGAAGTTTACTCCAACCCTGTGAAGATCTGACCTGGAATAACCACCACAGCAGAACACCTCTGCACTCAATTTCTTGTTGGACTTGCAAGGGCAGCTACCAATCTGGTTGCTTTCCTTGCTTCCTATTTAAAGTATTTAAGATCCACATGCCTTATGACACTCAACATAACCAATCACATCAGGGTCTTCCTCAATTCAGGATGATGGTCTTGAAGTCTCCAAGATCACAACTTCCTTCAAGCTGCAACTGTAAACAGCAATTACCACTAATAATCAGGCTGGAAACAAGCTTTCAGAAACCAAAGGGGATGCACACTAACTGCACAGGCTTCTAGATCTACTCTGAAGTAGTTCCATATCCATGATCACCACCTGGACTGCACGAAGCCTTGGAGAAGTCATCATCTATTGAAAAATACGGCTTCTGTCCTAAGGCAAAGGATAAAGTCATCCATGTATTGTGTCACAACAGCTACTTATCCAAAACAGTTTTCAAAGCACTAACAGCAGGATATTGGCAAAGTAACCTGTTAAAACCAAAAAGTCTGAGAGGGAGGCAATTAACAAAATTCTTCTACACAGGAGACCATCCCATCAAATCTTGGGTGACGGGAACATGAGAAATTCCTCAGTATCCTACAGAAGATGTAAGGTTTAGTCATTAACACCAAAATGTAATTTTTAACTCACCACAGTAATCTTGGGTTTGTGACAGAAAAAAAAATATAAAATTTGAGGAGTGCTTTGTTTTTCCAGCGTAGCACTGATGTTTCTGCTCAGCGTAAAAGAAACCTGTTCAGAGCTTTGTAGTACAAATCTCCACAAATAATGCATTGCAAAATTAAAACTGGAAACACTTAGATCCTTCTAGATGACAAAATGATGACACTACCCCTGTCTCTTCTGACATAGCTTGTGACCTATGGGCAATGACTGACAACCAGATCCTTTTCTAACTTCAAGTCTAATAAATGAGGGGGCACTGAAGAGATGACAGCTCAGTTTAGCATAGCCAGTCACTGTCAGATAGCAATTTAACCTTTTTAAAGGGCATTATTAAAACATTTTTCATGAATGCTGAAGCATTAATGCCACAACCGCAAGTCTGGCTTCTCATTTAATACTACTGCAACCTGTCAAGTATTTTTAGGTACTTCTGTGGTCCTTATCCTGGTATCTGCAGGCCATAAGCTGTCATGTTTTTACTCTCCGAATGGCTCATAACAAGGGATACCTGATATCAGCGAGGTCACACAGAAAGTTTTGTGGGAGACCAAGACCCTGTGCCTCTGTTCTGAGTTCTCAGCCAGTGTCCTAAGCTTGTACAAACCTTTCTGTAAGGCATTATAGGCCAAAAATAAATAAAAATTTACAAAAATGCATAATGTAAAATTGTTATTTTTATTCTTTGATGTAAAGTTTTATATTTTACCAAAGGTATTTCTATTCTTTGTTTACAAAGCCAAAAATGTATCTGGATCACTTGCAAGTCAAATAGAGATTTCAGATGAAAAAGAACAGTTTTCAATGACCAGTTACCTGAGTTACAGTGCAATATTTGATTTCAGACAGTATCGCTCTTAAGACTTTTTACAGTAAGAAATAATAAGCTTTTCAAGTTAAAACTTAAATCAGTGCTTGTCATAAGTTTAAGAATTCTCATGAACCAACAACAGGGAGTATCTTACATAACGTATACTATACATTTTTGCTTGCCTCTACAATAAATTAATACCCTGGATTAGCAAAAATATTTACAAAACCAAGATAAAACACAGTATAAAATTTTTTTCAAAGATATATTTCTTACAAGAAACAGTTTGGTACCAAGAATGAAATTTCAAGTCTTACAAAATTGCTTCTCTCTTAATTAAATTCATGAAGGTAAATAAATAAGATTGATTTATACAAACAAACATTGATATCCTCATATGGGTTTATGCAGTAAAAGCATGTATCTCTTCCTGGGAGTATCCAAGATCCTTCAGATATCTGAAAGTAGAAAAAAAAAAAAAAAAAAAAAAAAAAAAATTTGTAGTATTAACATTTGGAACCCAAAACCCACCACAGACACAGCAGAAGCATAACTTCAGCACCGCTGTCTTGTTTTTATTCAGACATTGACAATGAAGTTTACCTTTGCAAATACATTTAGAAAACATTTCATGCCCAGGAGCTTGTATGTATTACATTATCTTACAGGATACTGAAAGAATTTCTAAAAATAAATACAGATATCTACTTAACGCATCACAAATTTCTCAAGAGGTAGTATAATTATTGGCCAATTCCACCCTCCATGCACCTGACTTCAGTAGGGCTGCAGAAATGCAAGCAATGTCCATATTGGTTCAAAATTTTGAAGCTGGGCCAGAGAACGTTAGAGGGCTTTTTATCTTTAAATATATGGCATATGAAATAAGGAATATATTAGGTACAGATGTAAATAAATGCATTAATAAAAAAATTGTGCTGGAACAGCTGCTTGAAATTTTACTTTTAATAACTTATTTTGTCAAGCTAACACCAACATGAAAGCTTATTTCTTATTCCAGCAACTTTTCTACGAACATCAAATTAAAAGCAGCATTTAAAGCCTTGGGGAAAAAACTGTCATTGTTAAAGTGATGCTCTCAGAAAGTGTCGAACAACTTACTAGAGCTCATGAAATTTACATATTGCAGATATTTACTTATCTACACACTAATACTCCTAAAGTATGATGCCAGGTGGGTTTTTTCAATTAGTTTTTTTAAAAACTTAAAAACTATTCTTACAAAGCAGAAGATGGAAGGCCATTTTTGAAAAACTACCAAGTCAGAAATACTATAGCTAATTAGGTGATCAAATTTTAAGAAATTCCTCATTCTCTAGGTCATCATTTCAAATACTCACTGTATTCCTTGTTCTGTAAAAGGTGTTGGACCACAGATGCAGATAAGCACTTTGGAGTCTCTTCTGCTTCTTTTCACAAACTCGGAGAGAAGAGATGAAGAAATCTTCCCCTGTTTACCCACCCAGTCCTTCATTGGTTGTGAAAGAATGAACTGAACCTCAAACCTGGTAAGCAGAAGAATATTTCAGAAATATTGCCTCTGATTAGAAATCTGCCACACAAAATGCAGATTTTGTTTCTTATGCTTACTTTCTTGCTCTACCCAGTTCCACACTGGCACAGTATCAGATCTCACAGACATTTAGTTGTTCCTACCCGTCAAGTCAAACAAATCACCTCTGGTATTGTGCATTTAATTATATAACCCAGTCTTTCAGTCTTAAGAATCTTAGCTGTGTGTTTCACCTTACAAAGAAAAACAGCTGGTACCAATTAAGATACTAACACACAGATTTTACTGTTCTGTTAGTCACTTCCACAAATGTTGGTGTAGCTCAATACACAAATAGTGAAATAAGAATGCTTAGCCAAACTTGTGAAAATGGCTGTACAATTTCATTAACAAGAAAACAAAACAGGTTTAAAACCCCCACTAACAGCATAGTTACTGAGTAAAAAACAAGCACTTGTGTATCTGAGGCTCCTAGTGACAGGGAGAAAGGGTTTTTTTACTGTAAATTTGCACAATGTCTAGACTATGAAGCTTCGAATGTGCCAGACATCCCCAGGTTATGAAATAATATTGATTTTTCAATTCCATGTTGTGAAGGAACAAGTGAAATTAATTTAAGCATACAAATTTCAACTAAGAATTAACAAAATGTACTTCTATCATCTAAAATCTAAGCAGTGACAATTTCTCTAGTGAAAAAAACAGGGGTGCTGAAATTAAAAGGCAACCTGATGTCTCCTGACAGAACTACTGACTGCTAAACTAAGTTAACATTACATATGCACTAGTGCATTTTAATCCATGATTACACCGTAACTGAGGAAAAAAAAACAACAATTAGTAAGTAAAAATGAAAGTAACAGGCCTAATTTAAAATTTAAATTTCTAGATAAGCATTGAATTTCTAGATAATCATTTTCCCAACTAACTGACACCAAAGAGATTTTTTAAGACTCCTCTGTAAATTGAGAACGTTGCTCCAAGGGTACACTATCCTTGTCTGTCACTTCTGTGCTTCTCTTTGCGTAGCCGTATTTTCTATCGCTAAGGCTACTTTTCTTCAGCTTCAAAAAGCTTCTCGGTTTTAACGATCATCTCATCTAACATATCGTCTCCAACAAACATCTATAAACACTGTCATAACCAAATCCCTGTGTCCCTACAGAACACGACAACACAGCCTGTTGCTATGCATCTGTGATTGATATATAAGCACATCTCCGTCCACTCCCTAGGTCTCATTAAATTCTTAGCCAAGAGTTTTCAGAATTGGGATCTGTCTTTGTGCGAAAGCTGTGCAGTTAGTCTAAGCCCCAAGACTTGTTCTTCTGTACACTGGGATTGTACAAGTTGTTCTCCACAAGGCTTTTAAATACCTTTCATCTTTAAGAGCTAATTGCTCTAGATGGTTTCTCCAAAGTATGTCATCTTCTGTTTTGTTGAAGAAGATCAGCTTCACCGTCCTTAAGAAATAAAAAGAAAAAAATTAACTGCAGATTGTTTCTGTATTTGAAATGCGTTAAAGAATCGCAACATATTGCATTATACAGAAGCCTTTTACTTACATTTTGTTTGGTTTTTTTGTTTTGCAACTCTACAATCCTCAAATCTTTTTGCTACAAACCCATAGTATCTTTCTTGCTGTACCTGAAAGTCTGTTGAACTTGTGACTTCTCTTCTAAATGCCATAACCCTGTCTCTGCAGTTGCAACCACTAGTTCAGAAACTGCTGTCTTAAAAAAAATAAAGTCTCTTGATGTTACCGAGACCTGACTGAGAATACAGTATAGCTTGTCAAGTTTTATCTACTGGTTTCTCAGTACTGTTTGAGTACTACTACTTCAATTAATAGCTGGTATATGAACCCTGTACACCTTTTTAATATTACATACACCAGCTTGTAGAGGCGAAACTGGAATTTCAAGGTTATGTCAATGCTAATTTCATAAAGATGGAATCTAAATGCAGAGGAGTAAGAGAAAATTAACTCTTAACATGAAGAGCAAACTACAGCTCTGTACCAGGTTATCTTATTCCTACTTTATTTGCTGATTTTAAAATAAAAATCTATTTACCTGGAAAGCTACTGTTTACAAGCATTGTATTTGCCAGATAGTTCACATAAAAAATAAATGCTCTGTCGTTAAGGTCAGTGCTATTACCGCTTCAGATTTTTATGCTACCGTGGAGGTAAAACACAAAGACTGCCTTTAAAAAACAGAATTTACTATTTGATGAAGCCACATAAACCTAACTTCTCCTTTATCACTAATGACAGACTAATACCCTGGGGACAACTGATATAAGGCAGATGATCTGTTGTTAAATGCAAGCAGATCCTGAACTGCATCCCATGGGGCTTGAAGTTACTGTTGTTTTTTTCCACTCAGGCACAGCTCTGAGCAGAGAGGCCACGTTGCTGTGGTGCCAGAAGCAGTAAGTTCAGTGCCGTACTTGCAGGATCCTGGAGCATTGGGGTATCTGGCACAGAAACACACGGGGAACCACATGGGTACCTGTCAGGGCCAGCACTGAGGCTGAGCTAAGCCTGCTGGTCCTGCACACTGTAGAGTCCTGCAATTCCAGTTCCATAACAAGGCACTCCACTACCCGGTGTCCCTTTTACACGTGGCCGACCTTGCTTCTAAGAGACAAGTGCTAGACACAGTAGGTTTTTATAATGCGGCGCTGAAACTATTAATTCCCATCACCTCATCCTCTGCACCTTGCAGAGCACCATCTTTCACACATGCGCATCGTATGTGTATGCTAGGGCTTCTGCAGGCAGTTCATGATCTCCAGCTGCTCTTCAACTGCAATTTAAAAGCCTATATTCTCCCAGTCCGACAATACCACATTTTTCTGACTTCTAACCTTTTCCCCTTTTGCAGTTTGGAAGCGCTTCAAGATACCAGGAAATCTCTAACAAACTACATCAAATGCCAAAGATGAGAGATCATCTTCTAGTTATGAGAAGCATGTTCATTTTCTGCTGCCAAAATATAAAACTGAGCTATGGGCATTTTATATAATACACAAGAAAGAAGTTCCAGATGCAGTACAACTCAAAATAAGCGACCATGTACAAGTTTTGGAAAACAAGCCTGGTGTAGAACAAAACAGCCCTAAATCAGCTATTCTGCATCTTTAAATACTAAAATCAACTTATTCAAAAGCTATCATGTGCCAAAAGTCTAGGTTCCCGACATGCTTCCCAAGTCCCACTTTCCTGAAAACATGGAAAATAAAGCTCACTTCAAGAATGTAGTGCTATCAAAGCTGGCATGGTGCACCACACCATCAAGTGTTACTCGGGTAGGGAAAACAGTCAATAAAAAGTGCATAGGAAAGCTATTGGTAGAAATTGGTTATTTGGAGAATAATGCTTTGAGACACCCTTACTGATACTTCCCAGTGTACATAAATATATCTGCTGCAGTCCTACTCAGCACTGTAAAGAGAACAGAAAACCCCAAAACATGGAATGAACCGGTAACAGCTTTGCTAGAAATGAGGGAGAAAACAGCTAAAAGGAAGAGGTGGAGATTTAGATATGATCCCCACCAGTACAGAAGAGCTGGTTGAGAGAATGATGACAGAAGTTTAGATAACAAGTGAGAAACTTAATCAGCCCTTTGGACGAAATAGGGAGAATCTGATATATGGGTAACTACTATAAGGGATTCAGGTTTTAATAAACTCAGAAACTGGTATGCAAGGTCTTCTGGAGATGAGTTAAAAGAGATCCTTCGGTGATTTTAATACAGAGAAAGACGAGGAGGTAGAAAAAAATTACAAAATCACCTTCAAAACCAGAGAAGCAATGATGAAAGTGGAATACTATACAAAAAGTGAGTATGAGAACAGAGTGGTAGTTAGGAATGAAAAGCTGGAGGGAAAACCAGATACAACGATCAAGGAGAATTAAGAATAGATGGCAAGCATCCTATACTTACTTGAGATTAACCCTCCACCTAGTGTTTAGTGCCTTTGTGCCTCAGCTGTCTTCAAGAAACATATCCATCTGATTGCAGTTATACACCACCAGTAAAAAGGAGCAAAAATCTCATCTTAAAAAGGAAAAAACACCATAGAGGACCAATATTCTTTTAAAATTAATACTTTGGCCAACTACAATTTGGCTTGTAAAAGAAGAAACAAGACTGAAGGAAGAGCATTATGACTTTGTGCACAAAAGGATACTGCAGACAGGAAGAGAACAAATAGTTTTCCGCATTTACCGTAAGCAAGAAATAACAGACTTAAGAGCTAACAGGGAGACTTTAAGAATGGAAGTCCAATGATCCAAGCCCATTGCATCACAGCAAATGCCGCCTAAGGAAGCTGTGGATTCCCCAATATTCGCGGTGCAGCCCCAGAGGTTCAGGAGCACTTGCCCAGCACTGCAGAGGCAGCTGCTGCTACACCCTCAGGTGGGGAGTCGGTCATTACTCAGATCCTTCCTCAACTTGTGGCAATTCGTGTTCTAGCATGTGCAACCCAAGTTTACAGTAATCATTACTTTTCACAGTAAGATAATTTTATGCGAATTCTATTTAGACTGTTTATATATAATCTCCTGTATCTAAATAGTATATATAAATACATCTATACACACACATATATATATTGAAGACACTCTTGTAGTATTTTCTCAAAAGAGAAAGTCAGGCTTAAAGAGCAAATATAAGGCCAAGAAACTAAGTTGCCTAGAGCAGTTGGAAAAATGAAGTTTAAAGTGTCTGCATATAAACAGAATCTGTACCAGATCAAGCCATTCCAGCACCTAACAAGCCTCCACAATGAGAAGGAAAAATTAATTTACTTCAACTAGTAAGAAAACAGATGTTGCTGCATCCTAAGCTAAGTGTGAGCACTGAGTTCCTGTAACAAATTGTGCTGAAGAGAGTTAAAATAAGCCACTTTGTTCATCTTTCAAGGACAGAGTAGGTACGAACATTATCTGCGCAGTAGTAGCCTTTCACACATTATCTACTACGTTTATTCTGGTTATGGACAAAATGTCAAGATTTGCACCTTTTACTGTGCTCTCCTTAGTTTTGCTTTCATATTATCACAACTATCTTTACCTGACATACTAGTTTTCACTTCCAAAAAAAAAAAAAAAAATTATTCCAAATTCACTTTGTAGTGCTTCCCAAGCATTTTGTCAGATGATGGATTGATCTTTTGGATTCACAAAGCCAGCCAGTCACTCGTTATTCACTAATGACAATTCAGGACGCTTTGGAAAAGCGAAACAGTACACAGTCTCTCTGCTCATAAAATAGGATTATATGTAATTGTTGAACAATAAACAATACAAGAATAATGTCTGGGTTTAGATTTTTTTTCTAGAAACAGATTTCTGCAGTACATGTCATCCTTCTTAGCTTTACTATGTTCAATTAATCTATGTTGTTTCAAAATGTGCTTCATAAAGACATAATGAACCAAACATCCTGTGCTTATATTGAATAAAACTCAGTATTAGAAATTGATCTCCATTACAGGAGTCCAAAGTCAAAGGTACAGGAAAACAGTAGCAAGTCTGTTGAACTGTCCTCTGCAACAGCTTTAAAGAAAACACAGTTCAGGTATATTTTTCATTTTTATACTCTCCCAAACTGCAATAGTTCACACTGACAAAAATGTAATCTGCTACAAAATTCTGCAAGATGTGATTCTAGAGGAAGATTTTTGCTAAAAGCAATGCAAGCACACTTCACACCTCTATCAAAGTAAGCCTTCACAGTAACTCTTTGCATTTCCTTCTAAAGTTGAGCTATTTTATACTCTCTTACAATTATAAATGGACAATCACATCAAGTAGAAGTACTAGTCCTGGGGTTCTGAAGGACATAAGGGGCTAAAACAACCTGTTCGCTTGACCAAGAACAAGTAATGCAATTCCTTCTGTAGATTTCACAAGTGGAGTGTAGAATACATATGCAATACACACCTTTTTATGCATCTGAATATACTTAATGCCATGCTTACATAAGTCACACTTTTGTGAAAACTGGAACTCATCTGGTAAAAAATGTGTTACTGTTGCTTAGCAGGTGAAAACAATGTAAAAGTATGCTAGCTATTCTAATAGATTAAAGAGAAGTCATAACTAAACAGTTGTAAACCTCCTCAGTCCAAAAGACAGTACCTACATTGAAAATATTTCAATACTAAAAAAGGCACTCAAGTGCAAAGCTAGTTTAAAAACAAACAAACAAACAAACTCAAAACCCCCCTCAGATTTTCTACTTGGGATCATTTGTATCACAACTAAAATCCTAAATGGAAATCAGTCCGTTTTGTTGATGGTAGCCAATAACCAAATACGTGCAAGCTCCCCAAGACTGTGAGAGACTCTTCCCTAAGGCATGCCAGCTTTTGGCATTACTTGAAGACAAATGCTTTCATACCATTTTCCTTTGTTAACTGTTTTACTAATGCTGAAGCTTGCCCATTATGTTTCATCCTTCCTTTGGATTACTCTAGCTTGGGGTTAAATCATAAGAAGCGTACATACCGGAGGCAACTAGCTTCAGTCAGAGCAAAATTCAGCAGTTTAACCATTGGTGTGAAGCCTGTGCCTGCTGCCAATAGAAAGAGATCTTCTGAAGTTTCAACCTGCGACTTCTTGAAGTTACCTTCAGGATTGCTGACAGAAATATAGTCTCCTTTATTAAAGAAATAAAAAAAGGAATGGTAAACTTTAATGAGACAAAAACAAGCTAATTAGTGCTCTGGTTTTTTTAAAGGCCCTTTCATATTGTCTTCATCTTTGTAGTATTAGGGTTCCTTTCAGAAAGGTACTATACATTTCACACAAGGATCATTCTTGTTAAAAGAAGAGATGTTCAATAAACATCTTGTCTTGATGGATTTTACACTATATGAGTACACAAACATTTGCGAAGTCATTGTTAAAAATCTATCTCCATACCTGAAATGGAAAAGGAAGTGCACCTTAAATCTAATAAAACAGACCTAATTTTCTTTATTCAAAAGTAAAAAAAGTTCTTAAAAAGAGTATATATGACCAACGTGATCAACAACAATGTGCGGTACAGTTGACACATATGAACAGTTAAACATGAACACATTTGGAGAGGAAAGCAGTCAGGAGAGCTTTACATAATGGACAACTCCTAGTTACACTGAGAATAAGCCTGTACATTTAGGGCATGGAGAATAAGGTTTATAAAAAAAAGTTTTAAGTATATCCTGATGTATAAGTAGGTAAACAGTAAGAACATCACAATACCCAGACAGCAAATCTGAAAAGATAAAGCAATCAGTGCAAAACCAAACACAAAACCCACCAACATGTACTTACCAATTTGTAGGCGGTCAAGTGCCTGTGTGAACAGTCCACAGGAATAAATTTTAATCATTAAATATATATGTGCACCATCATGGTGAGATTGTTCTTTGAAATCCAGTAGCAAAAAAGGCAATACAGGTGTGTATGGTTTTACTACCTCTGTCCCTAGACAGAAGACAAAAAGGTAGCTGAAATAATATGACAAGTACTCTACATGCAGCAAATTTACTGCAAACAAATACCAAAATAAACAATCTAAACAAATAATCTGCATATCCCATAAAAATAACACCATTGCGTGCTTTTACACAAGTATGTTACTTTCCCCTGCACCAGTTCTTATTACAGTAGCCTTCCTCTCCCAATTAAAATCTTCAGGCCACTGTACAGTATGTTATTTCTCCACTATGTAGCAATTCAAAGCACTGGAAGAAAAGATCTAGAGTCATCCCCAAAGAATAATGAAGATCTAAACATTTGCATTTCAAGTACTGCAGCTTTTTCTTTTTCAATTTTTTCTCAATTGAAATAGCAGATTTTTACTACTGCATGATTGTATTTTCTTCCGCTATAATTTCAAAAAGCTGTTGTATAATGCTAGAAGGAAAGATTACAAGAGTTGGACATCAGCGAAGAATTAGGTAGGGGGGAGGAGGAGGACAAAACTGTTTGCAACTAAAGGATATTTAAAAATTCTTCTGAGAAATCTCTCCACCATGCATAGTGCAACACAAGTACACTGACCAGCATAACCATTAATATGCAAATTTTAAAAAATATCCTTAAAAAAATAAAACAGGTATTTCTTTGACCTCCCATTTTATATTTTTAAGTTTGCTTTCTACAAAATTTTGAAGAATAGCACTTAAACTATGCTTTCCAAGATGCATTCCTCTCACAATCTCATTTTATCATTAATACTGTGCAACTTGAGTGTAAAGTAGCATTACCATGACTGCCATAAATCCCTCAGAAGAAGAAAAAAAAAAAAAAAAAAAAAGGAAAATTGAAATGTTACCCTTTGCATGCCAAAAAAGCTGCAAACTAAAAGGAACTGATTAATCATATATAACACATACACAGTAAGCTTCAACCCCTTCAAAGATGAACAGCTCTACTTCAGTAGAGAGAATGTTTTAAAGGGAGAGTTGAAAGGAAAGCCGATAAGGTCAACAGTCAATGGAAGTCACCTCGACAGTTAGCTTTCCAGCAATATTTAATCCAGTCAGTTCATTATTAAGCTCCGATTGCGATCCTGGAAGCAGAGACCTTCTAACTACAAACAGGTCATTAGTGGCCACAGACTTGGCGTTCTCCCAAAACTATGAAACAGGATTTATGTTAATATATCCATGGCTACATTCTCAATTTTTCCTACCTGCAATGATTTGTTTGAGGTAAACATGGTGTCCAGTGGGAACACGGAGATGTGTGCTCTTAGGCAACATTAAGCAGAAGAGCTTGGTGTCGTGGGTAACTTCCGTCTTAGAAACCAACTTGCATTTTCTGTAGAACAGTCCTAAAAACATTGTTTTATTTAAGTCTCAATCTGGCTTTTTATTCTTATACATCTTTTAATAAGAGATAGAGAAAGGTATGTATTTCACTATATACAGTTATAAAAAGACTACAAACAGTTGCTTCTTGTATCATTACTTATAATTATTTGTCTAATTTTGGACTAAGGACTCATTTATGGCCTTACATTAGGCTTATAACAGACTGAATCTGTAAGTTATCAGCTTTGACTGGGAAGAAGTAGAAAAACACCAAATACTGGCAGAAAGCAGAAATGCCTGTACTACACTGCACCTGCACTAAATTCACCGCACAAATGCATATATGCAGACTAAAACCAGCTAGGTTAATGCAAATAAAACATAAGCTAGGCACGGCACCACAGTCTTCAGTAACAGACTGTCTAAACCCACCCAGCATCCCAGCTATTTATCGGGCTGACCATCCTGCACTGTTGAAGTTTCACTGCTGTTAGCACAACAAGAATTTCTGATACAGCTTTGCACAAGTTCTCAGGTACACAATACTGATCTTTAACGCTTACACATGACAAATGAGGCTAACATCTGTGCCTACACAGGCAATGCATGCTTTAGCATTATCAAGAAATATTTTAGACACAAATTGGTGCCTTTTGGCTAACTAGAAATTATGAGCTCCAGTTATGTGTTCACATGCTTACTTAAATGAACTACACAGTCATATGGACAGCACAAATTTTTGTTGATACAGCTGTTTTGGAGGTGAGGACATGGGCTTCAAATACAGTGCTTTTCAACTTGTGCATCAGCTAAATGCTACGCAAAAGGTAACTGAAAAAATAAAGCATTAAAAAAAAAAATCACTATGCAAGGTCTGCATTTCTACCAAAATTTTTCAAGACACTGAGAAAGAAATCAGGGAAAGAACACTGCTTAATCAGAATACCTATAGAAAACCCTGTGTACATTCCTATTAGCAATGGGGATAAAAGACAGTGGGGGAAAAGGGAAAGAACACCCCAGAATATTTAGCTTTGTTCAGGGACAAGAGGGAAATAAACTATAACAGAGTCACCAATCCCTTACGGAAGCTTAAAGTAATGTGTTTTCCCTAGACCCGCAGCAGGCTCAGAGCAGGATAAGGCATTTACTCTGCCTCTGCTACAGCAGGGGCAATAACTGATCACTTATACTGGAAATGAGCTCTGTGGCAGAGCACTTGGCGTAAGGCTGGCCAGACCTGCACCCGTTTTAACTAAGCAGCCATCTCAACCTATCTAATCTACATCATTACATCATTTCATGGTCTAAGAGAGGATTTGAAAACACAACAAAATAGAGCGCTCTGCCCTGCTGATTACAACTGGGGACTGCAGAACGTAAATAGGGGTGAAGCAGCAAGGATGAAGTATTCAAAGAACAGGCAGGGATGGAAAAACAACCATTTAGTAGCTTGCACTCTGGAAAGAAACATGCTTACAAAGGTTAATTTAGCCACAAATGCCAAATATAGGAGGGTATTCCTCAACTCTCAATTATAATATTCTATTAACTGCCATAGGTCTGTTGCCATTGCCACTATAGGTTAGTACATGCCTACTTGGGAACAAGTGGCTTTCCTAAAGCTCTCCTAAAATACCACTGGGAATAACAAGTGCTGTATAAGGCAAGTGACAGCATACTGTAGAAATCTAGATACAAACCTGGAGGTGTAAATTGAAGATGACCAGAAATCAATTTTCCTCTTCTACCTTTAGAGGAGCATTTTTCAGCTAAGTCTTTGTTTCAGCACTGCAGTATTTTAGCTTTAACATGAAATATCAGTGCGATGATAGCACCACACTGCCTAAACAGTCTGTAACTCATGGGCTAGAAGATACTGGAAGCTCAGCCCAGCAAAGAAAAAAAAAAAAAAAGAAATCAAGCAACAAAATCCCATGAGCCACATTATCTGAGCTTCATAATTCCAAAAGAAGCCAAAAAGGAAAAAAAAAAAAAAAGGCAGAGACAAGAACCCTCTTCCCTGCAATAATCCCACCGTGTCGTTTACCATTTTCAGTGTAAAATTTGTAACCAGTCCCAGTGAATATTTTCACGTAAAGCCTCTCAATATTTGACAGGTTCATATATGAGAATACTTGAGCATGACACCCTTCTAATGACACTTTCTGCATTGAAGCAATTTCAGTGAAGTGATTTTTCTTCACCCCTCTTTTTCTCATGTTACTGAAAAACAACGGAGTCACTATTATAAATAGCTGAGCTACCCAAGAAACAGGATGAGATGCAAAGGACACAAGCTGCAACTCAGGAAATTCCAACTAGGTATCGTCTGGTCAAACACTGGTGCAGGCTGCCCAGACAGAGTCTCTGTCCTTGGAGATATTCAAACCTTGACTGGACAGCTTTGAGCAGGAGGTTAGACCAGATGACTTCCAGAGGTCCCTTTCAACTAAGTTGGTCTATGATTCTAATATTTCTTTAGGTCTTAACAGTTACAAGTTGAAGCACCTTGATCTTCTGTATTTTGCCACTGCACCAGCAGATGCTTCTTTAGCATCTCCCTGCCTTTAATCACATGCTGATTCTCTTTTAACAGGGATGGACTACCACAAAATCTGTAATAATTGTACACCATAAGCGTACGTGGCCTAAATCCTGAAGGCAGCCGAAATTCTTTCTCAAGTCGGCCTTTCTTCAAAAACAACCCCTAACGACCACCATTGCGCACGCTCAAGAGGAGGAACCTGCTTGAAGAAAATTTAAATACGAGGCGAACAAGGGGTGATGAATATTAATGTAATAGTTGTGAGACATGATAGATATGTAAACTAGCTCTGTATAAATAAAGGCCAAAAAGATGTGACCTGGCGCGCCTAGGTGGAGCTGCGACTCCCCGGCCGCCCAGCGCTGCTTTTGCTCCCTCACTTTAAATAAACCCTTGATTGGACTTATGAAGTAGTGGTCTCAGTGTTTGACCATAACACCTTTCAACTAAGTTGGTCTATGATTCTAATATTTCTTTAGGTCTTAACAGTTACAAGTTGAAGCACCTTGATCTTCTGTATTTTGCCACTGCACCAGCAGATGCTTCTTTAGCATCTCCCTGCCTTTAATCACATGCTGATTCTCTTTTAACAGGGATGGACTACCACAAAATCTGTAATAATTGTACACCATAAGCGTACGT
Source organism: Egretta garzetta (assembly GCF_000687185.1). Classification (NCBI taxonomy): domain Eukaryota; kingdom Metazoa; phylum Chordata; class Aves; order Pelecaniformes; family Ardeidae; genus Egretta; species Egretta garzetta. Next base: position 2,046,789 of record NW_009258267.1, read on the forward strand.
GGCCTAAATCCTGAAGGCAGCCGAAATTCTTTCTCAAGTCAACAACTCTTTCAAAGCGAGTACTGCCTGACAGAGGGCTTATGCAAGTTTCCAGTTAAGTCTCCATTAAATGCAAGACAAAATGTAAAGGAAATTCTAAGAATTGCTGCAGCTCAAGTGACCGCTGCCATTGCTTCCTTGCTCTTACCTCCAACAGCACCACTAAAGGGAAAGTCAAGCCAGTAAAGCTGGCTGAACTTTATTCTTAACTAGGGGTACAGTTAGAGAACAGACACCAATTGCTGGACTAAAAAAAAAAAACCAAACCCAAAACACAGGCTTGAGAGGGTCTCAGTAAGCTAGCCTGTCCGTTCTCCTTCACCAGTGTTCTCTCAGAGTAATTCAAGGACCACTTTGAGTATTTCAGTAGTTTCATCTAACGAATTACCATCTTCCAAGTAACTTATCTGTACTGCAGTTTCCTTATTGCAGCATTACTATGCCAAACATTCTGCTATTTCCAGATACTCTGGATTAAAAACCCAGCCAACGAGTTCAAAACAGATGGAGACTTGTTACAGAGCGCTCTTTGACAGTGCAGTCAATTGCTGCCTGACGGAACAGCCATCACCATTAACCTTCCCTTCTTCAGTAAGTACAGGATCACAGCCTGTCAATTCAACCACAACACAAACAAGAGCATTTTAAACAGGAAAAGCTTTCAAACAAACAAAGTTTATCCACAAAATACACTTAAAAGTTAAGGGTTTAAATAAGATGTTCCAGCTCAGCCACACTTCTTTCTAATTGGCTTTGTTTCCAAGGGTATAAATAAACGCTACTAGGAGGGTTAAGTATCTAAATACATGTAGTTATGCCTGGAGATATGCATCCAGGTTACTAAATCTAAGATGCATATGCAATTTGTGCATGGACTAAATTAGCATCAAATTCATTACATGCCATGGTACTTTTCTGCATAAACTTGTTTTCTTAAATTATTCAAATACCTACTAGTGAGTTATCCACTATAAATGCTTGCAGAGACATGAAGTAAAGCCTCTGACATGGACTAAATCTTTCTTCGTTAATATTTTCTCATGTCTTCCATCTAACATCCTACAAAATGCTTATTTTGATTAAGCAAACATTTCAGATGTACCACAAGAATTCCTACAGCCCTGAAAAATGAAAGGCAGCAATTCCATTTCATACCAATCTTGAAGTAAAGCAAAACATCAGCAGCTCTTCAGCTATATGATTCAGTTTTTCCACAGAAACAACTAGCACACTAATACAGAAAAATCAAAATATATGTTTTTACCAACTAAGATGAACAAAGATAGCTGAAATTCAAGTTCAATTTTTAAAAAATAATTCCACAGCAAAACCTAGTTTTTAAACATTTTTCCAGTTGGTGTCTTTTAAACAATCTTTGATAAACTGAAGATCCACGTAACAGCATTACAGTGCTTGCCTGTCACCTCCGAAACTTGGCTGCAATTCCACCTTGATACAGAAGCATGATATGAAATGGTGACCACAACCTATCCCTTTATGAGTGGGTTTCCACGTCATATTTCCCAAGAAAGGTACCTGCAAGAAAATCATGTCTTAACAGCTACGAGAAAAACTGCACTCTGCCACTGTACTGTGTGGTTTGTGTTGGGTTTTTTTCTTTTTTTTTTTTTTTTTTTTTTTAAATGTGAAAGTTCTCCCTTACTTTTTTTAATACTGTATTCAAATTTCACAGGATACTGGCACTACGACCATTAGTTTTTGTTTATGCTTTGTAATGACCTGTTTCATAACAGCTAGCTAAGAGTAATGTCACCAACTTCCCTACGCTGACAATCTAATTATATTGAATTGTGCTTTCTATGCAATACTGTTGGGTATAAGTAATTGGTCCTCCAGAAAACTAAGCACTTAACCCTTTTTAAGGAGCAGAAGCAATATTGAATACTCTTCTGAATCTCCTGATCCATCCTAAGATAAATTACATTAAAGTTTTTTTAAAATCCCCCTCAGCTTTGAAGAAGTCCCACAATTTTGTTCTTTCCTCCCAATTAAGTAACAGATACACTGGCCAAAATGTTAATCCAATAGGCAATTTATCTAGGAGTAGGCCTTGCCCAGCCTAAGGGGGAAAAGAGTAGGAGCTTATGCTAATTGTTTCTTCATAGCATAAAGTTATCATAGTCTTCCAGCATCATCTCTGCATTATGTCATTGTCTCTGAAGAAGAGCTTCATCACTTTTTTGTAGAATTTAAATTGGCTGTTGTAAAAACAAAGATTAAATAACTGAAAAGTATAGGGCTTGGGGGGACTTGGTAGCCACCCCCACCTCCCTTTACAAACTCATTCGTGAATGCTGTCATAGAAACAAGTAACAACAAAATAAAATCAAGTAAGTTTTCAAGTGTCAGTCCTGCCTGGTTTTCAGACCTTCTTCCTTTGCTTTGAATGCAATGGAAATGTTTGAAATGATCGATACACAAGGAAATACTACAGAAAAACTCCAAGACAAGAAAAAAGGAAGGAATAAAACATCAGTGCTCCCATAAGCACTTACTGTTGACGGCCTCAGAATAAACTTGCCACCAAACTGGAAGCATGGAAATATTCCGAGTAAAATGATGACTTTTGGTAAGCTATTGACACCTTCTAATAAAAGAACTATGAATACACAAAACCTCAATGAAATAAATAAAAAACAAGTATAACAAGATAACGTAACTGCTTTCCAATCTTTTCCCAGATTTTCAGGTACTTTCAGGAAGTGGAAATGATCAGTGACACTGTCTTCAAACAAGACTCTCCTACTCACTGGAAATAAAAAGTAATGCCTTAACTAGCTTTAACTAGCCAGGTTAGGTGTTGAAAGCAAAGCAGCTCTCAAGGAACTACTTCAACACTGGTACCACTTCTGCTGCTCACACTCAAATCCCAATACACCTTATGCCAGCTATTCCACCTGCTCTCTTCAGCCATGATAAAAATCTCAGGAACTCTACCTCTCAATGACATTGGGGTAAGTTACTTCATTTACAGCACACATATCGCTGGTGTTTTTTAATAGCAAGTGATAAGTAAGTACAGCTATTTACAAAGCTAGTACGTCCTTCCTCTGCCCTGTTTGCAGTCCTCAATGATCTTTTATCACGGCTACACACTGGCATAGTGTAAGTGGGTAAGTATCTATAGTGAATCAGAGTCCAGTCAGCAGCATACACACTTATGCTATCTTACTGCAGGGTTTATTGTACTTTACTGGTACCTGACATTATGCTCTGCCTGTGTTAAAATCACTCCTAGTGTGGGCACCGGTAAATAGGCAAACCTCATGCATACAAACTTGATAATACTACTATCCCAGCATGCAAAACAAACTAAAGTGTACATAGTGTTAAGGAGAACCTCTGTATCTGCCAGACACTCCATACAAAGCATTTCTGCAGTTTATCAAAGAACAAGCTAATATTCTCTACAAAGATCTATTTAACCTCATCAATAAAATGCATCAATTCATTTGAGGTCAGAATTACTTACCAGGCTGGAGGTCTTGATTTTATTTCCGGAATAAAGTTATTTTGCTTCATAAAAAGTAGTTTTACATATAAAACCAACTGCACACCCAGTAAAGACAAGGAAATTATCTAGAGTTGTTAATTACTATTTCTGTGCTCATACTGCACAAGATAGGAGTTTCTTCACCCATAACATTATTTTGCTCCCACAAAAGTGGAAGCAAAATTGAAAACTCTGCAATTTAAGAGTAAGAGAGCACAATTCTAAGCTGAAAGAGTGAGTGACTACTTAAGACTAAACTGAGTGAACAGAAGCCTCCAACACAGATTTTATCGCTGAGCTGAAAGCAAAGCGTTGCAATAGAGGAAAGACATCTAGGCCTAAACATTCTTCCTCTATAAAACTTCTGGCATGTTCAATTTCAAATTTGGGGTTTTGAAAATGTAATAAAACCTGCAGAATAAAAGTTTCTGGAGTAGGGATTTAAAAGCCATAGTAATCAATATATTTGCTAGATTCATCACCTTTGTAATCAGGGAACTGAAGAAACTCAGGCTCAGCAACCCCTTTAACTTAAGTTTTCTGGAGATTCAGTTTAAACTATCTGAACTCAGTCAGTGATACATATTTCAGTTATCCAATACCTGTAACACTTCTCTGCATAACATAACAAATGCTATGTTGGAAACACTTCTTGGAAAAAAATGCAGAATAATCATCTAGGAAGCATTGGTTACTAAAATCAATTTGGATTTTTGACAGCTTCATCCAATTATCCTCACATTCCTCATTTGCAAAGGATCTATAAAACCACTATATTCTACACTCTTGTTCTTTCAGGTACTTTTCCTCATTTTGTTTTCCATAATCATGTAAAGTGATAAATAAGGAGGGAGAAAAATGAGCAATGGATAGTGGACAACATATTAGTCCAAACTGTATCCCCTTAAACACAGAGGATTATACTGAAAAAAATCTAATATTACAGTGGATGACTCAACAGTTTCTGAAACTCTCATAAGAAAAATTACATTCTATATAAGCTAAAGGTAGCTAAAGAGACATGCTTTTATGCAGTCTGTCTTCCTTTTTGTACCACAGTAATATCTCAGCTTTAGAGGCCTAAGTAGCGTAACTGAGAGCCAGTAAGAGGTGTACAACACTGTGATCAACGTTTAATTAGCTCTTAAAAATGTACAGCTTTGCTTTCACATATAGTAAGGCGGACTAACATCAAACAGTCAACTTTAGAGCATTATTAGACAGAGGGCTGAGAGGGCTTTTGAGAAACTGGACAGCTGCAATAACATCAGGAGCATGCTTATATAATGTAATTGTGCAGAAATTTTTAATTTAGCTGTTAAAAAAAAGCAGCACACTGATAAGGGTAATACACTTCGGTGCTGCATCAAGTTCATACTATTCCATTACCAAAAAATTAACTCATATATTACATCTACTGCTTCTTACAGATACATCAGGTTATTCAGAGCTGGCTGATGTGCCAGCTTGAAGTGCCTTATCATAGCTCAAGTTACAAAGGTGCAATGTGCTGGAACAACATTACAGCGTTGAAAGACATTACTACAGTATAGTAACAATTGGAAGTGGAGGGTCTTGTTCCTTTACTACAGTTACTCCTGTAATGACTGACACAAGGCCATGCACTATACCCTCAGGATCTACTGAGGTTTTCATGTGGACAGAAAGGATATTAAGCACACAGGTAGCCATGAGATGCAACAACACTCAAGCAGGCTTCACCTTCCCCTTCTAGGTTCTACCAGTCTTTCCACAAGACTGGAAGCCCTCCAGTTCTATTGCAGGACAAAACAAACCAACAAAGCAAAGCAAAAAACCACCTCTAAGCTGAACCCTTTCAAGGAGAATTCCTGAGCAGCTTTCAACAAGACCAGAGAACATTCCTGAAAGAAATGAAGTATGACTACAGGAAAAGAAAATCCTGAGAGAAACTAAATACGCCTAAGCATGCTCCAAAAAGTCTTAAAACAATTGGTAACATAGCCATGAAATGGCTTACCTCTGTCTGTGCATTTGATAAACGTATTATGACCCTCCAAGGGCTGTCCCAGCATTTTCCAGTGAATGCTATCCTTTTTCTTTAAGATAATCTCTACTTTCCCAATTTTTTCAGCAATATTCACTAAAAGAGAAAAGGTTTCACACTGTTACTTTTAGTTACATTTTGTACAAAAAAAAAAAGTTGCACTCTTCCATTATAATGAAATTTTAGGATTAGTCATTTCTCAAGACACACAGAATTAATCTGTTAAATTAAAATATCAAATTAAATGTACTTCAGCTCTCTCTTTATAATGTTTTACAATGCACTTAAAACAACAAGCACTAGCTTAATATGCATAATTAATGTATCTTATTTACTAAATACATTGCAAAAAGCTTCATAGCCCATCTGGTCAAAGAATGCTCATTAATTCAGAGCCTTCATTTACTGGAAATTGGTAACTACCACGATTTACTTCTTCCTTTCTTTTCAAGAGCATTTGAATGAATAATCAAATCCAAGAAAATCCCAGTCTAAGCAAAGAACAGTTTACAAATACACAACAGAACTAACTTCTAATTATTTTAACATTTAGTCATATTCAGAGGGATCAGAGCACCATCAACTTATTACTTTCACAGGCCTAAATGCCACAATCTTTAAAAAAATTATTCAATTTTATGGTTTGATTTGATTGCATCAGAACCTAGTGGTAAGCAAAACTAAAGTATCTGATGAGTCAGAAAAATAAACTGAAGTTCCATGTTCTGGTATTAGAAGAGCTACAGAAGTGCTGCAAGAGACAGAACTTACCAGCCAAGTCTTCTTGAACTGCATGATCCAGGTCTGAAATAAAGAGAAACAAACATTATTTTAAGCAAAACCAAAATTCCATTCTAGTCTTCATATGTGCATACAGCTAGAAATACTGACTGAACTAATGAGCCTGGAACCCTATGCATCTTTATCTGGCCCTGAAGTTTCACTCATGCATCGTATCAGTCCCAGTGACTTCTGCAGGCCTAATACATAACATTAAGAAAGGCAGAATTTTCCACATTAAACAATAAGTCATGTAAAGCTACCAATCTGCATTTATCTAAATCATTCCACTTGCCCTTTTTGAATAAAAGCATTTTAATAACTATTGAAAACACATTTGAAGCAAAACTTTACATGACTTTTGCATTGATTTCTTACTATGCCTTATTCCACACGTAAATAATTAAGTACATACTAAAGAAGACGTGAGTAGATAAACAATGTAATTCCTTTACATCAAGGTACTTTAAAGTACTCATCTCTAATAAGAGGAATAAAATATTAATTGGTATATGTAAAAAGCATATGATTTCATTCTACTGTATTAAAACCCTCTCATCAAAAGTCAGTATTTTCAACTGCAAAATTACAGTACCTACCAACTTCTACAAGATACGAGTGGTCATCCACGATGATCTCTCCCCTTAATTGTTTGTCTTGACAATCAACTATCACCAACTCTGCATTCATAACCTTTCAGAGGCAAGGCAAAAAAAAAAACAAACCAAAACAAAAACATTTTAACAAAGTTCTCCCAGAATTTAAGCTGGGTAACAACTGGATCTTGTAACTCTCCCTTTAATAAAATACACTTACCTTCTGCTTAGTATATATGACAATGGTGACCAAACTATCCGTCTGGAACCAGTCATAACTGTAAACAAAAAATACAGTGAAGAAAAAAATATATACTTTCTTTGGGCATACCAAAGTACATTTAGTTAGCAGTTTTCAAGTATAGCTTCTCATATGAATTTACAAGACAAACACATTATTTAGTATTTTTTGATGAGATAAGTCCAGAGCCAATAATTTTGAAAAGACTATTAAAAGAAGAACAGTCTAATTATGCATCCTGATAGTCAGCACATTGTAGCTAAAATCACATGGTTTTACTTAAAAAGCATGTGCATCCTCTTTGCAGCATAGGAAACTTCCTAACAAGATGATTAAAATCCTTGACTCCAGACAAAAGTATTAAATAGCCAGAGTGGCTTCCAAGAGTTATAGATTCCATGCACATACCACAAAACCACAGTTCCCTTCATCTCTCCAAATCAAGCTTTTACATTCCTATGTTCCCAAGCTGCCCAAACCTTGTAATCCAAATCCAGGGTGAGAAACAGAAAGCCTTCAAATGCTAATTGTCTGTATGGCCTTACAGTTGCCAAGAAGTAACTTATGCACCCAACCCCAGAAAAGCTATTCCTTTCTCTACCTGTTTTCATGGGGACCTGACAATCTCCTGCCTGGCTCCCCACCATGTATACCTATAGTTCTCACTTGACTTTCACGGGCTGGGATTGCAACCCAGCTGGAAGTCAACTCTGTCCCCTCAACAAAGTTAACCTCTTGCATCTATATTACTACCATCTTTTCCCTTCCCCAATGTCCTAACCACTTCCGTCTACTGTTTGGACTCCTGGACCAGAAAAGAAGGCAGAGAAGGAGGATGCCCCCTCCAGCAGACACTCCTGACAGCCAACATGTTATAGGCTGCACACCTTCTGGTCACACACCAGAACATGCCAGACACACATGGGAAGAAAGGTGGCAAGGTTTGGGCAGTGCTCCAGAAGAGAAGCCACGTTCCAGTTGTTCACAAGCCACAGTATTTTATCTAACTGCATGTAACTAGCCCAGAGATGACACGTTCACAGGAGATTTTGATGAAAAATGAGAAACTGAACCTTGGTGACTTAAGGCATCCTGGGGTAAAATGATACCTCAGCAACAACAGCAGGCATATCACAGTTGGGGTTTAAGGGCCTGCTTTGCATATTGCAGAAACTTGAATACAGCTATCGTATCTTAACATATTCCAGCTTGAAATGAAATACTTTTCCAAGACATGCCAACTGATACGTTTATGGACAAATTAAATAAAGTCAAAAAAGTAATCAGCCCAGTTGGAATCACGTTCCAGGAGTTTTCTCAAGAAGCAAGGCTGAGGAGCCTGCAAAAATAAGCCATGCATTTGTATACGATGCAAGGCAGTGCAAGTGTTAGAAACCAGCACAGCAAGCCAAAACCCTTGCATCATCATCTGCCTATATGGTCAATATGACCTTTGGCAAGTTGTTTAAATCTGAACCTCAACTTTCCCACTTACAAGAGGATGATAAAGATATATACTTATTTAGCTGAAACATCACAAAATAACCGTGGAAGAAGTGGCCTGCATTTACTAAGAACTGCACTGAATTATTAAAAAGAATGTTCAAAAGACAAAGGCTTACCTTGGAGTTAAATCTTTAGCAGAAGCACCCAGTATTTTCTTCTCAGGAAGCACACCTGAGACACACAGACAGTCATTAAAATATTTGCTGTGATGCTCACTTAATAGAAATCATAATCAGAGATGTTTTGGTTTTTTTAAACTAAATGTTCTAAATACACCTCCACAATATTTAGTGGCTTTATTTCCACAGGCAGCCAGAAATATCCATGTACTTTTTAAATTTTGTTTTTTATTCAGCACTTTGTCTTGGAGAGCAGGCTCCTAGAACATGAAGTTCTATTTCAGAAATTAAGAGTTCTTTATACAACAGAACCTGTACGTGCAGCCCTTCCACTACATGTAGCTTGGTCTCAGTTTCATCTGCTGTTAGCTTGTGCTTTCACACCCTGTGATAGTGAAGCACGGAAAAAAAGTTACTTGAATGAATTTCCTTTAACAGAACTATTTGTTTATACAATTCAGATGAACAAATTCAATTTGGGACGTCCAGTCTAAGCCAATTCACAAGCAAAATTTCATGTCAGTCAGTTATGCAAAGATACCTTAATCTCTCTACTTTGCACTTTGCTAGGAATTTTCACAGAACTCAGCTACTCACTTTAATTATTAAACAACATGAAACAGTTTGAAAAAGCCTTTGCTGGGAGGCAACACTTGGTCAGTCTTTGAAAACGTGAACTGACCTAATAGAAACTGAACTTATTTGGCAAAAACTTGAGCAGAGATGACAGAGAACAGCACCCGCAATCCTTCATCGATTTTAACACAAAGAAGTTATATAGAATCACGATGGAGGATTGAAATATAGTACAATTTGTAACACCACATGAACAGCAGGAGTTTTCCTGGACAATGGTTAGGCAGAAGTCTAAGATAACAGTTGGTAACAGCTGGTATCAAGCCCATTCAAAGGCAAACCTTGCAAACCTGAAATGGCTATGCATAAAATAATTAACGTATGAATTCTCAGTTACCAAGGTGATTATCTTCTAAACACCAGTAAGTTTTGTAGTTTGACTACAAGCTTAAACACCGTAATTGAGTGGCTCCACCATGTGGGAAGTAGATAAAAACAAACAGAGCCACTCTGGTCTAATTCAATCTGTCACAACTATTTGATCATCCAGATGGGGGAATTAACCCGAAGCAATTAAACTCACTGGAATTACTTATTCTTTGATCCTTAATTACCCTTAAGTATACACCATCTGCAGCTGCCAAGGAAGCTAAATGGCAGAGCAGTCAGATGATTGCAAAAGAAAACCAATCACCTAATGATAAAAGCATTCTCAAAGGCTAAGCCTTTCTTGAGGACATATGTCATACCCTTAGGTTGGCCTCCATGCATAGGAGGAATTCATAGTCATACACACTCCTGTTTACTTTTGCAGGTCAACAGAAATATATGGACAGTCACAATAAAATAGAACATTCTGGCAAACCAGGTTATTTACAAATTATTCTGAAATACTGTAAGATGCTATGTGAAAACAAGAAGTCACACTGCAATAAAAAGATAATAATTCAGGTGATCAGTGAACCAATTAAGGAAAGCGCTTTACTGGTCATGGCGGTCATAAATAAAGAAAAGCTGGTGGTAAAGCCAAAAGCTGATGGGAGGCATGAAATGAAGGAGTTTAAGATAACCAGGATGGACAACAGAATTACAACCCTGCATCTCACAAGAGCATCTCCCATGGGATAGCAAGGCTAGTGATAGAGCTTCTCACATCCTCATCTCATTGGAGAGAGCTGGGTTTGACAGGTGGATTACAATCTAGATAGAAAAATAGTAGGACTGCCAGTCACAAAAGGTATGTTCAACAGTACAAAGTCCAACTGGTGATTAGTTACAGCTGGTATTCCCTAGGGAATGGGGAATGACGATACTGTTTCGTACTGTCATCAGCAATCTAAAGGGCACACGCTGTCAGGACGTATGTGAGCAGTAACAAATCATGGGAAGCAGTCAAAACACAAGAGATTATGGCTATCATTCAAAGGGACCCAGACAGAGTGAAGAAATGGGCTGACAAAAGCCTCCATGAAGCTCAAAAGTAAATGCAAAATTTTGCACCTGGGGGGGGAGAAAAAAAAAAAGCTGAATGCAACAAAGGGAGTGGGGGGCCTGACTGGATAGAAAGCAGCTTTGCAGAAAACCTTGCAGGGACTTAGCAGACCAGCTGAACTTGGGCAGATGCTGCATCCTTGTGGTGATGAAGGCCAACTTTACCCTGGGCAAGAGCATAGCAATCAGTTAAAGAGAAGTGATTCTTCCTCTCTGTTCAGCATTTGTGAGACCACATCTGGAGTACTGTGTCCAGTTTTGGCTCCCCAGTGCAGGGCAGATATTGATATACCAGATCAAGTCCAGGGAAAGGCCATCAAGGTGGTCAGCAGCTGGAGCACAGGATATATGAAAGGAGGCTGAGAGAACTGTGTTCATTCGGCCTGCAGAAGGCTAAGGGCGAAATCCAACTGCAGTCTTCAACTATCTAAAGAGAAGGGGGTGGGAGAGAAGAAAGTATACAGAAGATAGCCAGACTCTTCTCAGAGGGGCACAGCAGAAGGACAAGAGGCAATAGACAAATAGCAGTGAAAATTCAGGTTATGTATATTTAAAAAACAAAACAAAACAAAACAAACCAGAACAACAAAAGAAAAACTAAAATACCATGACTCTTCCCTTCCCATGAGGGTGGGGTTGTTCATGAGCCATCTGATATAGTATCGAGGTTCACCCTGCTTTGAGCAGGAGACTGGACCAAACAAGCTCCAGATGTTTCTTTCAATCTAAACTATTTTAGGATGCTCTGAAAGCTTTCTGTACTTATTGTTTTCTTTGTTCTTAGAAGATCCAGAACAAGCTTGAACCATAGTTGTAAACTCCAAATATTACTAAGAAAAATATGAACACTTCTATTATCTATGCTAAAGAATTCCAGCTGGCTGAAGCTCAATATTTAGGCTTTTTGAGCTAGAGTTTCAGGTATAGACTCTCCTCCCATCGCCCTTTTCCACACCGTAAGTTTTTTCAAGGTCTGATGTGCATATACTCAAACACCAGCTTGTTTTCAGATGGTGGAACTGCCCAAGTAATTTTTTTTACTATTAATATTACAAAAATCATCACCATAATTACTCCGGTGAAATTCAGTTTAGCTCAGAAGTGCAAGGCTGAAAAGATAATTTTTAAAATACATCTTTGATATATATTTGTTCTCAAACAAATGAAGTTTTCAGGCATGCTTTGGTAATGTCAGCGTTTTGAAATGTTGATGTCTTTTGTTTGAAACTCAAGTATGAACAGATGTTGAAGAGCACATTAGGCTACACCCACGCTGACTGTTATCACTAGCAATATATTCTGAAAACTTCAGCTTTAATTGCCCTTGCATTACATACAACTGATGTTCACAAACATCAAGGATACATTTAAGTTGAGCACACTCCAACTACAATTATTATTTATATATTGAGAAGACATAAATGTCTTCAGCAGTGCCAACAACTTCCAAAAAATGAGAGCCTATACCATTGTCTGAAAGTGGGCAAGAGAAGCCTGAAATGCTTATTTCTAGACTCATTTTGACTTAGATTTATAAGAGCTAAGCACTGAGACACAACAACTGAATATGAAAAACCTCATGGAAGGTAACCTCAGGAACTCACTTCTCCTATTTTGGAAAAAGTCTTGCCAAGCAGGTGAACTGAATACAACAGGCAAGCATCAGTATTTTGGTAATTTCGTTGAAAACTACCATCAGAATAATTTCCTATGTCTTCTGACAAGTCACATAATCTGGACAAGAAAAGTTATTGCTAGCAGCAGGAGGGGAACCGAGAAAGAAGAGAGAGGGAATATCACTTTCTCTTTACCTGGATACAATGTAAATATGAAAGATGCATAGGTAGGAAAGCTCTGGACAGCTAGACAAGAACAAAAAGTAACGTATTCATGAACCAAAATAAGCAAGAGGAGGAGAACATTGAAACAGATGATAAAATTGGTCTTCTACTTGAATACAAAATATTTATGGTGTATTTAATGACTACTAGTTGCTAGTGATATCATTCTGATGGAGTAAAGCAGAGCTTGTTTTCAAATTCTTCCTGTCCTTCAAAGCAAGATTAACAGGTTCCAAGAACTTGTTTGTTGCTGAAGAAAAAAGAACTCAGGCAGCAGACCCTATTGAAGTTTAGCGTAACGTCTTATAAGGCAATAGAGCAAAATAGGAACAAATAAAATCAGTCTTGCTTACTTTTATATGATGTATGTTTAACTTCTTTGTAGCTCAATGTTTGTGCACACTAGAAGGTAAACTGCCTTTTAGAAGTCAAATACAACACTGACAGAACACAAAGGGAGGGCAAGGAAGACAGCATGAGAAAGAAGAAAACAAACGGGAACTCAAATTCACCAGAGAAAGCATGAACAAGCTATCTTCTCCTCACTGTGCCTGGACTTGCTAGGGCACCACCCTGAGCACTACTTTGGCTTCACCTTAAGACACATCTAGGTTTCTGCTCCTCCTGCCACTCCCAAAATCTGAAAGCTCTAGAATCCTTTTCCAAAGTTTCAGCCTAGACTTTTCCATGACTGATTTGCATCTGTCCCCTTTCATGCCAACAGGTCAGTCTTGAGTTCAAATTGTATTACTTCCCTTCACAGGTGTTCATCTTATTTGCTCCAACAACATACCCCCATCACACCTCATCTGATGGGACTTCATAAGACATATTATTTTAGGAAGCGTCTTATACTAATATGACTAATCAGTCTGTAACATTTCCCTAAAAGCATCAAAATCAAATGCATAGTTCTTGATCGCTAGCAACCAAAGCTACACTCAAGGAAGGGCTCCGTGAAGGCCTGAACGCTTCCCCATCTCTACAAGAACTACCATGAACCTCCTGATACATTCACAGGACTATACTTGCTTCTCTTAAAGCTACACCAATTGTCAGCCCAGTCATTCTCGCAGTTACATCTCAAGTAGTTCAGTCATGCTGTGATCAGCTAATTCACCTCCATTTCAACTCGTTTCCCAGTGATGACCTTCCAGCTTTTAGTAGAGACTTATTAGTTTTAAATGTTCCCCAAGATCTTGTTTTTTCTCTGCTACTTCAGCCCCATAGTCACCTAGCTTTTCTGATACACAGAAGGATCAAAAAGCCTGGCAATTTTGTAGTAGCAGATTTCATCGCACACAGTAATTTGTGACCTGTCTTGTCGAACTCAAGCAGAAAGCTTGTCCATCTCATACCTCCCTTATCTATACTACTCTACTGCAGTCTTAAAATACTTTTAAACACTGAATTCACAATATCCAATTAGTATTTTGCCTTCTGTAATTTCCACAGCTCACTAGAGCCTCAAGATCAGATCACACATAAAGACAGAGAGAACTCTGGATAAACACTGCTCATTTGATAACATTCAAAGAAGTTTAAGACTTACTCCCCACCTCACTCCAGGTGAATACTTACCATTAAGCTGTTTCTTCTCTTCAGATAGAGTAGAAGAAGTCTCTACAAGCATTAAGAAAAAACGAGCACGACAATAAGAAGTTACGGCACAGTACTTGAACACATCATGCTAAAGAATTAAGCCAAAGTAAGGATCTCCAAATAAACCTTCCAAAACATTAACTGATTGACCAGGACACATCAGACATCAAGAAGTCACAAATAAATGCAGCACTGATTACCATTCTAAAAGATTAGGTAGAATTATAAAGAATACTATGTTAAAAATGCAAAAGTTGCACAGCACTAGAGGGTAGGAGACACAAGAATTCTGGCACCTCAAAACAAACATCACCAATTATCTTGTGCAATTATAAACTTCATAGCTAAGAAGCTCACTAAGTCTGTCAGACTTTCGATGACACTTCTCTCATGACAGAGTAGCCACTAAATCTGACCTTTAGTAGAGACTAAATCTGACCAATCCCTGGCAATCTAAACCCAGTCCTTGGCTGAAACCCAGGAAAAAGAAAATCTTTGTATAAGTTGCTTCTGTCAAATAAGTTTTATTTGACAAGTTTTTATCCGAGTTTTTCATTAAACCTACAGTATGCTGCAACTACTCCAAACAAATACTAGCAGAAAAAAAATGGATGAAGACCAAGCAGGTGAATTACACAGTATAAATTCATATGTAAGGGAAAGGCACTACTGCACCTCTCAGCCACATATCCTTCTGCTCATAGCAAATCTGTGGGGAAACTGGCCCCCAGCATATACCCAAGCTCCTTTCTGCCTTCTCTACATTGCACATCTCAGAATGTCCCAATGTGAAAGCCCATTTTGTATTCTCTTTTATGGGAGCCAGGTTTGGGGAAGCGGGAGAAACCAGTGTGTTCTTCCTGCTCCCTTTTATAAAAGCCAAAATGTGAATGTTTCTCCCCTCTTCTTCTGAATTCTGCCCAGTGCTCTGCATCACAGCAGCCAGTGCTTGAAGAAAAATGCCATTATGAGAGAAGCAACGGAAAGGCTCCTGGAACAAAGCACCAAGCATTGGTATTGCAAAATTACTTCAGAGCCAACCAAGAATTGCCTTCATCAGAGGCTTTCATGTTGTGTCACTGTAAGGCTAAAAACCAAAACACTGCACAAGATAAATGGGACAAAATTTTCCATTGAGGCTGTATTTGTCTGTGTATTCTGCTATACACAACTTCAAGCTTTCTGCCAGGACAGACAAGTCATTCACAGAAACTCGTTTCTGGTGAAAGGTAATTTTTTGTGTACAGAAGTCTACTCTTATTTCACTACATTTTAAACACACTGCACCAAAACTGGAATTACAATTTTAAGGACAGTTTGAGACATTTCCAAGACACAGCCCTACCTCTCCTCCTTGGATGACACCATAGCTCTCAGCCTAATCTCACTGAATTAACAATAATATAACATGGATTCCAACTCCCAAGTTATGTTACCACTGAAGTAACATAGGGACATATACTAAGGTGTGTCTACGAGAAACATTAGCAATATTAAAAGACAGCAGACAACAAACTAATGTCCATGCTAATGTTTACAGCTGAGATCCCTGAAGGGAAGGCAAGCAGTTTAATGCTGTACAGGTTTTCTGAGGGAGATACTGAAATAATCTCTTACATGCCTGGGTACTGCTGTAGCTGCTGCACTGGCCTCAGCAAGCACAGATACTACACATTTCAGTACACAGCTCCACTGCTCCGAAACATCACAAAAGGGACAAGTCACAAATTCCTATTAGTCACTACTATACCATCAAGCAGTGTTCCCAAAAGACAAGTTGACAAAACATTAACTATCATCAGCATCTTCAAAAGACTTCTTTCTTAAAAAAAAAAACCAAAAAACAACCAAACCTGGAGTATGCAAAGACAAGCTTCAGCTTCCTTCAACAGTTCAGTGAGCAAATAATTGTACAACTTCCCAAAAAACCCACCAGAACACAGGAAACAAAACTAAGCTAAACAACCACAAACCTTCCAGCAGTGCCCCAACAAACCTACATCTGCCTTACTTGCACTGTATTGAGACTCTACCAAACAGCAAGTACTGGTGCTTGCCCTACTGCCAAACACTAACCCTCTGCCAAAGAAAGGAAGCAATTTACACCATAATTTGAAGGCCTGTCTTTCCTCTGTACTTACGGGCCTATTTAATCCTATGTTCAAAACAATGCATCTTAACTCTGTATTTTACTCTTCCATTTTCAAATGCAATCTTTGCTGAATGTGGTCGTCTAGGAGGACCCAAGACAAGAATTATTGCTGGCTGACAGCGAAGTTAGTGAAGTATCAAAAATGTGATTGACTATTCAAAAGAGGAGGATACATACCGTACCAAGATTCAAAGTAAACTTTGAGAATTTTACAGTGAAGAATTTCAGCAAATCCAGTCTCATCACTTTTATTTTTAATTAACAAAGTTACATTTTTTCAAGCCTGAAATGGCCAAGAGACACAGACAAAAGAATTTTTTTTTTTTTTTTTTTAACACAGCTGGCAACCTTTATCCTGAAACTTCTACTATAGAAAAATGGATAGAGCAGTCCTATTACAGAGGAACACATGGAGGTGTAAAATACTATTCTCCATGTACAGAACAAACTCAACCTGTTAGGTGATGTGATCTAAGTGCTAAGCAAGTATGCAGCGCACCTTGCCAGAAGCTGGAGAGCTACAAGAGATGGCTGAATTTGTGAACTAAAGAATGCCACAGAATTTGAAAAAAGCAGTTGCAAACATGAATACTTTCATGTTTTCACTGCAGTTTTGCCAAGAGTCAATATTCAGTAATAGTGTCTGCTTCCTAGGTACATGAAATTTTTGCTGTGGCCTACAAACCAAAACAAATACCAAAGATTAAAGTCTCTGGAAACCATCACCAGCATTTTAAGACAATATACTACATCTCTTGCTGTCCTGGCTCGGAGGAGTCTGTTGTATCAGCAAAATTTTCTCCCAGTAAATTCAAACTAAAGGACCCAATAAAGTGTTCCGGCCATAAAGTGTATTCAAATGTCTCAATACATATGCAACTTGCCAGACCTCTGTCTTGTGCTGAAATCACCAGATTGAAAATACTGACTTCTATTTCAAAATGAGAGAGTTGCTTGTGACAGTTTGCCCTATGGGATCAGAAGAGGACAGAGGAACCTTGGGGAAAAAAAAATATTTACTTCTATATACATACACACATAACACACAACGTCTGTTTTCTGATGACTAAAAAGAGAAGAAGAAAAGTAGCAGTACATTACTTATCACATGCATAAAATAATTTCATCTTCAGGCATCTGCTGTAAAAAAGCTGGATATATGCATCAGCCTTCATCTCTATGCAAGAACAGAGACTCTCCTCGCAAATATGATTTAGGGTTTCTCATTATTTCCAGTGAACTTTGGAATAAAGCATAATAGAAATAATTTCATTCTTAAAACCCTTACCTTTTGGAGCAGCAAGAGGCTTGACAGCCATTCTCCCAACAAGACATTCCTTCAGCATCGATTCATAATTAACCCAACGATGAACCTGTATTAACAAAATTGGTTTTCACAAAATTTGTAGTTCTTACTATGTTGTTTTCTATGCACTGAAATAGAAAAGTTAATTTTTGTACAGTGGCTAATGTAATTAATTTAGCAGGGTTTTTTTTTTTTTTAAACACAGACACATTATTGCATTATTCAGTACTAATTTTTACTTCTATTACAGATAGCACATAATTAAATGAAAAAAATAGGACCATGAAAAAGTGACAGTAGTTTAATTTATTCATTTTATGCCTTGTAGTATCCAAACATCATAACCTTGAGCTACAGAAAATATTTCAGAAGAGCATTTATATGACGTATGGTACACAATTAACAAAATAAAGACCTTGTCTTTACCACAAGGGTAATCAGTCTTGTTTACATACAAGTGAAGGGAGATGGGATGAAGGAAACAAAGTTAAAGAATAGTAGCTTAGACACACAGACACCTCCTACCAAGCTGGTGTACTTCTGTTTGTTTCTGTCTTACTATCACTGAATTATGTGGAAATTACCTATTTTAGAAAGTCAAATAAAGTGAAGAAAAAGCGGTAGCTTTACAAACCAGAACTAGAATACTTGCAGAGGAAATGGATGGCAGAAAACCCAATTCTGATAGGGCATCCATCATAACATCACAAGAAAAGAAAAGGAAACAAAGTGCTGCCTGACAAATTTGAAAGGTATGCAAGAGATTTAAAAATAAAAACTTTAAACTGGACAAACTAAGGAGACAACATAAAGAATCCCATCCACAAGTTGTAGTTTCCTCATATACAGATAACAGAAATGAAGGATTTTGAATTGACAGTTAATTTTTCCAGAAATTTGAGAAACACTAGCAACCTCCTGAACTCTTAAAGAGATCAGTATCTGACAGACACAGAATGCTAAAGCAGACGGGATAACAAGAACAGGAAAGACATCAGCCAGAAACAAAAATGTGAACAGCATATTTTAAGGGTCTGAAGACTGCTTTCCGCTCCCATGACAAAACAAACTAAAAAAAAAAAAACCCCAAAAAACCCCCCCAAAAACCCAAACCACGCAGCAAGGATGTATCTGAACTTAGTAACAACTTGAGAGCCTTCCCCAAATACTCCTGATGTCAAGACTCCTGTTTCCAAGTACATCATACAATACTTGACAACGATCCAGCTACAGAGTTCCAGGCTACAACTTGACACTGGATAAACTTTTAAGAAAGAAACTCCAAATTTCTTGAAACCAGAGAATTATGCCCAAATCCAACACTTCATTTGTGAAAGAATTAACCAAAGATAAACTTAAAAAAGCTAACACATCATCACTCCTTTATTTACATTCATTGTTAAAAACATTTTGCAAATAAAGGCATAACATACTGCAATGCACGAACTGTAAAGGGATAACAGATTTCCTTTCAGAAACAGAGGAGGTTTCCTTTCTGCTCTTTCCCAGTTTCTCAGACAAACCTTGCCAGCCAAGGAGACTCAAAGAATGCCTGTTTCTGAAAAATACCAACTCAGTGAATCTTTTACAGCACCAGGTTTGCAAGAAATTCCGTGCAGAAAATACTCCCATTCTGCAGACTATTTTCTGAGTCTTTTCAAAACATTTAAAGAAGTGCTAAACAAAGAAGAGACCAACTGTCATCTTATGATTTGTTAACAATCAGTTAAGAGCAGCCCCAGCATTTTTTCTTAGTACTTTGCTCGCTGATAGTGCAGCTGACAAGTCAATAGACAAAAGAATACTACAAGCATTTTTCAAGAAGTGAAAGTTCTGAGAAGCAAATGCTTCTCAAACCACAGCAGTTGTAGTAATTTATTAAGAAGGTGGTATCTCAAGTTGTTGCTAGCTTTATTGCTATTTCTGCTAAAAAAGTAATTTAATAAAATGGTCAAATTGAAGCATCATTCCAACAACATAAAAGTCTCATTTTCACTGTCTTCTGGTACAACATTTAAACTACATGCTTCTTTCAGCACACATAAGTGCCATTCTGAGCAGTAACTCATTGCCTTTCCTTAGACCTGAAAAAGTTCAAATCATCATTTCCACTGGAATGCCCTAAAAAGAATCAGAATGCATTGCATTTTTCAAAATACCATTCAGAGAGCAAGTCTCATTTACTGCCAGTTGTTCTCACCTGATCAAAGAGATCTGTACCATCAGTTCCTGCTGCTTTCATTAGTTCATCCTCACCACCGGGATGATACTCCATGTATGGTGTGACGTTATACACAAATCCTGCAAAAAATGGAATAAAGAAACATGAGCAGCATTTCTACAACCACTCCTATCTCCAAAACTAGCCAAAAGGTTAGTCCATATTAAACAGTGCAACGGCAAACAGTAAACATGATCAGAACAAACAAGATTACTTTCCAAAACCAGAAACATAAGTTTCACAGTCGTATAGAGCACAAGACTTATTTTATTACAGAGAGAGGCCAATCCTACAATGCCATATCAGTTGTCCCAGTGAACGTCTGGAGAAACCTGCAGGGTTAAGACTTTAACAAAACAAACCCTTGAGTCGAGCACACAGAATTCTTTTCACTCTCCCTTCCAATTAAGTTACTCTTAAAGTGCTGTCATAGTTGTTTCCCTACCACCCACCACATACGGAATAAAACGCCTACGGGAATGAACTGTCTCCCATAAGGAAAAATTGCTATCATCAGCAACAAAATTTCAATTCTTCAGATTCAGCAATATAAAAAAATAAATATAGCCTATGCTCATTAAAGGCATACAACTCCAGTACCAAATTTGTCCCAGTAAAAGGGCTCAGAATTCTTTCTACACAAGTACTATTCCTGGCATTTCCAGGGTGATAAAACAATGCTTCTTCATAGGTCTGAAATGATGAAGCCTAATTATTGTTGCTATGCCACCAGAGTAATTAAAGCCTGGAGAATGCATCTATAAACAGATTTAACTACAGACATATTGCTGCTTAGAGGATTATCGCAGGCCTACCTAGCAGAATATTTAAAGATACAGAACATTATCAAAACAGGAAACTACCAGAAGCGGAACTGTGCCCGTGCTTTCGTAAGAAGCTTTTAACACGTTCAGAAGAGTACATTAATTACTTCAGGGCAGGTAGGCATTCAGCACTGGGCCACAGGGAGACATACTTGGGACAATCCTAGTTGGTAACAGCAATCATCCCAGACAACAAAGGAAGGATCTTTGCATATTTTACTGCCCTGATCTTCTGATGGATGTATCCACTATGCCACCTTGCGTGCAGCACCGATTACTGCACGCAAGAAAACGTAAGTAAATATCTACACAGTTAGGACCTCCTGAATATTAGCCAAATGTTCAATTTACCACCAAACTTGCAGGAGCAAAAGAAATCTCATCTACATATCCCTCATGCTTTTTTTAACCCTCCCCCCCCCGACATCCCACTTTATGTATTTATGTTCTATATGACACTTTTCTTTGACAATCACCATAGCAGTCTTTGAACAAAGTTAGCTCCTAATCTTCTTTAACTCCAGAAGACTGAGAGGGGATCTCATCAACACATACAAATATCTCAAGGACGGATGTCACGAGGACGGAGCCAGACTCTTCTCAGTGGTGCCCAGCAACAGGACAAGGGGCAATGGGCCCAAACTGAAGCATATGAGGTTTCAGCTGAATATGAGGAAGAATTTCTTTACTTTGAGGGTGACAGAGCACTGGAACAGGCTGCCCAGGGGGGTTGTGGAGTCTCCTCCTCTGGAGATATTCAAAGCCTGCCTGGATGATGTCCTGTGCAACCTGCTCTGGGTGAACCTGCTTTAGCAGGGGGGTTGGACTGGATGATCTCCCAAGGTCCCTTCCAACCCTTGCCATTCTCTGACTCTGTGATTTAGCTTTTCCACAACGGTGTTGGTTTACACTACCTGCCCACATATCAGGTCAACAGATAATCCACCAGGATTATCACTTACACTGTTTTTTTATCAGTAGTTCTAAAACAAAGAAGAGGCTGAGATGGGAAATTTTAAAGACAGATACAGAAGCAGCGTGACAGAGTTCTTGTAAAAACCAGCCTCAGAGGTGCAATCAAGGGGGGGTTGCGTGGGGAAAGAGATTAAAACCAAAACACAAATTTTTTTAAGCAGTGATTCTGTCCACAGTAGCAGAATGGTTCAGTTACCACAGATATTTGTTATGCTAGATACCGATTACAACTGCTCTGTGTGGTAACTGTCATTTGCCTTACTAAATTTTATGAAGTATACATGGGCTTACACGCTTATTTCTCAAAGACCATTCTACAGATTTAAGTAACATTTTTAATATTTATAGGTCTCTAGATGCTTTAAAGCAACGCCTAAAAATATTCAACTGCTAAGGATAATAAACTCTCCGAGACTGAGGAGTACAAGTACAAGTCAGCATTTTCAATACCTTGCTAAGCTCTCATTGTTTGAGGCACCACTCACAATCTTGTGTTTTGTTATTTTCATATGCAAACACAAAATGGGGGTAAAATATGCCCACTTGGAAGACTTCTTAAGAATGGCATGAAAGCAAAGAAAACCTTTGTTACATTAAATCTCTAACTTGAACAACATTGCATTCCATTACGTCAAGATTACATCCGGCCTAAACATAGATGGCATGCAGTTTGTTATGGGGTGTGGCTTTTGCTGCTGTTTGACTGGGTTTTGTTGCTTCTTCTCTAAGTACAGAAGAGAGAGGCCAGACACAAAAAAGCTGAAACAACATCACAGCAACCAACCTCTTATACATATCCAGCAGTCCTCCTTCTTGTTGTGCTTAGCAAGCTCATTTTCCGTCACTTCAATTAGCCTCCCTTTTAAACCAGTCAAGTCCTTCCCACTTTTAGTTAGCCGAATCCAGTCCATAAGACTCCTTCCTGGTTTTAAAGGTACCTGAAAAATAACAAGTGTACAAACATTATTAACTCTAGAGAAAGAAAGAGCTATGCAATACACTTCCTTAAGATCCCAAGACTCGGGCAAAACAAGAAATAACACAACCTGTATCCTTCACTGATATTTGGGAGCCCTACTCAGCTCCCAGTAAGGCTGCTTAAGGAAGCTTCCTTCATAGTAACCCAGGCAAGGGAATTACTGAACACCAACAAGCATTCAGATGATTCTTCCCAAAGCAAACTGTAGATACCAAGTCCCCCTGTGACAGTAAAAAGTTTTTATCAGTGTCATTTGAGTTATGGCCTGGAAACCTACTAGCAACAAAGAGAGATTTGAAAATCGTGGCCAGGTAGGACAAAGTAGGAAATTTCACCCTCACAGCATTCATAAAGACTTTCTGCAAGCCCTTTTCTTTCACCCAGAGAAAGCTGGGGCCAAAGTCTTCTAGCTTACCAGGGATGTATTATCCACAGCCTGCCTGAAAAGCAGAGCAAAATCTTCAGGTCATCTAGCACCTTCCTTTTCAACAGCACCACCCTTTGATCTAAACTCTAACAGCAGGGAGCAGGGTTAAAGAATCACAAGTCTTACAAAGCTACAGCAAAACCAGAAAGCAAGAAAACTAAAGGGCACATAGACCCACATCATTTGATGCTACCGAGCACGAATTTGCGTTCCAAGTGAGGTCTGCAGACACCAAGCGCCCCCACAACCACTCCAAAGATGAAGACCCAAAACGCACACACTGCGGGCAGTCATTTCAAGCAGCGAGTCTCCGTCTCTGCGCAGGAGGAAGCCCCAAATTGCCTGGGAAGGCAGAGCAGGAAGCGTTACCGCCACCGCCTTCTAAAACGAGAAGTACTGAAGTACTTCTCGGCGACGCAGCAGAGGCAGCCCCCTCGCCCGGGGGCCCGCTCCCAGGGGCCGCATCCCCCCGGCGGTGGCTGGGGAACGAGACCTCTCGGGGGAAGCGGCCAGGGGCAAACCTGCCCCAGCCGCAGCCGAGAGGCCACCG
>NW_009258267.1:2070858-2073569 GCF_000687185.1 Egretta garzetta
GAGGGTCTCGGTGGAGCCCGCCTGGGGCTGAACCTCCCTGCTGCGCCCTCGGGGGTGGGCGCTAGGAGGAAGCGCCGTGTACCGCGTAGGGCCTTCCGTCGCTCCCCGGGGAGTTTGCCTCCCCTTGGCGCTGGAGTTGGGTTTACACGTCCCGGTCTCCCGGCGCCAGGCCAGCGGCAAGCGCTCCAGGGCGGCTCTTGACACGGTGAGCCAGCCCAGCCCGCAGCAACACACGCACAAGCACTCGGGCAAGGACAGGCTAGGGTATGTACACAAGCTGTACCTGACGGAGGCACTGGCATTCGAATTAAAATTTAGGATCTTTTTGACCTTTTAAGGGCTTTGGCCTGCACAAAAACTTTGCTTCTATTATAAGAAACAAGCTCACAATCAAAACAACTTGCAGTGGACCTTTTTCTCATTTCTTGGTGTCCGCTTTACTAACAAAACCGAGTTTCCTATTGCATTTATGTATAACAACACAGCTCACATACAGGAGAGCATGAGTGACTTAAGGCAAATCCCTTCTTGCTTGCAAAGTTTTTTCTAAGCAAAAACCAGAGTAGAATTTGGACCCTTCTGTCCATTGGGAAAACACCTATACTGTTTCTTTTCCATGCTTGAAACTCCATTGTAACAGCAGGCACAACATTAGAATACTTAATCCAATGATTCCTTGACTTGCTTCCACATGGAATCTACTAAACCACAATGAAAAAGTTTTCCTTGTGTCCTCAAAAGTTTGAGGAAGTCACAAGGTATCCGTTCTCTGCTCTTAATGTCCAACTTAGGATCTACAATGGACTTGGTTTAGTGGTGGGATGGGTATGTTAGATTAATGGTTGGACTTGATGATCTTAGAAGTCTCTTCCAACCTAAACAATTCTATGATTCTACAAAATACAGGACCTTAGATTAAAAAAAAAAAAACAAAAAAACCAAAAAAAACCCCAAAAAACAACTAATCAATACCTTCCCTGCCCTAAAAGAGGACAGGAATAGAACAAAGGAAAAAAGCTCAGATAAAATTACAAAACATTTCAGTTTTATTAAGAATAACTTACAAATAAATTATCTTTAAAAATACTATAATACATTTTTATATTAAGTTTAAATTAAGTCTTAGAAGTCATCGGACCTTTCATGCAATCAGCAATCCGATTCTGTTCTTGAATCTTGTTCCAGTTCATCTTCATCATCTTCGCTATCCGAGTCTTCATAAAAGGAAATCGTAGCTTGAACGGGAAAGTTTTTCAGAAGTGCTTCAGCTTCCTGATATAAGTAATCGTAGCACCTTGATTTGGGCCAAAATAGTCTGAAACAAGCATACAACAGGTTTGCTTATTGTTATTACATATTCTACTTGGAGGCTGACAGACAAGAAGCAGCTGTGAAATTCTGGTAAGCATCCTACAGAGTTTTTCCTCACACGCTCAATCGCTAAGCCCCTTTCTACATTTAAATAAAAAAAAAAAATATTCTCTGGATTGTGTATTTTTGTCTGAAGAGATAAAGATGCACTTAAAGTACTAGTTTTGCAGCAAAACTATTCTAAAGTCCAAGATCCACTGTATCAGAAACTTACTGTCAATGAGGTACTGGAGTGGTATTACCTGGGGATCTGATCCAAGTAACACTGCCCTCACTGGAATTATTCCTAGGGAATATAATGGATATCAAACAGGATCCCCAATATATTTGGAATAAATTAGTAGCTTTGTTACTGAAGGTCCCCAACCTAGGTAGTTGTTTACAATGCCATGAGACAAATCTCAAAGCGAAAGGAATTATTAAAGGTCCAGGGGGATCAGACCTTGATTATTTTACCCATCTTTCCAAGAAGAACCATCTAACAGACTCCTTACAGAAGATGACCCGTGGGCCTAGATTTTAAAGTAGTCTGTGAAATTAACATAACAATTGCGGATGATATCATGGTTAACAAGGGCTATCAGCTAGTGAGGTAATATATTGCACTTAATATACTCCACAGTTCCTGTTCCTTTTCAACCAGCATCCCCTTTTGCTTACAGTTTGGGAGTAGCTGGAAGAAACAGACAATAGAAGTCTCAAGTGCTAAGAGATTAGCACGTTGCATCATTAAATGCTGACTACAGATTGTTTATAATAGAATACATTAAGAAACAGAACTAGATAGTTTTCTAGCAATTACAAAAACTGCTTTCTAGGCTCCTGTTTAACAGAACGCTGCTTCCTTTGCGGCACAAAGTAACTGACACTTGCTTTGAAACATGTCTCCATTACCAATGTTCCCTGCAGCATTCCCTCATACCTAAGAACTGGAGCAGTGACAGAGAAGTCAGGGTCTGTGCAATTGCTTAGACAGGCTGTGCATCAGTATTTGAAGGATCAGAGCCTAGACTTGGAAGAAAGCTGCATCTTGTGTGGAAGAACTACCTGTGCGATTACTTCAAGCACCTTGCAACACCTACTAGTACTTCTGAATACAGACTCTCCTACAGATTCAGCTGTTGTTATTTTATTTCCTTTTCAGAACTGTCAGCATGGATACCATCATTACCTTCATCATTAAAGTAGTAGTTACACGGGTATTTTTCCCGGCAATGCTGGCTTAAGTCAGTCTATACCCCCTCCTCCTGCCCCTCTTTCCCATCCATGCCTGCACCTGCTTCCTTGCCCCAGGACACTGGAGGTTTGGGCAGCAAGACAGACCAGGACTTCCCCCCCCC
>NW_009258267.1:2073622-2073863 GCF_000687185.1 Egretta garzetta
TTGGCAAATCCCCAAGCGCTGTCAATCATTTGCCCAAGGACCTGCCAGCTCAAAACCCGTTAGATGGCTAAATCACTCCGAAGGCGCTTTAATACCTACATAAATGTACGGGTGGGGTCAAAAGGGGCGGGGGAGCCCGTGTTTGGCCACCCCGGCAGGGCGCTGCCGAGCCAGGGTCTCTCCCTTCCCGGCCGCGGGGGAGGCCGGGTGCCCGGAGCTCCCCCCGCGGGAACCGGCGGCG
>NW_009258267.1:2074979-2097346 GCF_000687185.1 Egretta garzetta
TTCCCCGGCAAACGCGCCGCCTTTTATTCTTTTTCTTCGTGTGGTCCCGATTCCGCCGCCAGCATCAGGTGCTGTCGCTACGTGCCGAATCCGTCCCATTTCCACGTTCCCCGATACCGAGGGAGCTTGTTTTTATTTCAATTTCCGTTCCTCCCTCCCCCTTTTTCTGAGACGTAATTTATTGGCCCGTTAAAGACTGGCGTTACCGAGCCACCGCAAAAGCTGAGGCACTCTTTGGAATAATATTTTGCCGCCCTGAGCGTAGCTGTGAGGAGCGTGTCTGCCTCAGCGCTGCCCAGGAATAGCTGCAGAGAGAAGCTTCCTTCTGCCCTCTCCACAATATCTTCGCCACGTCGTATCAGCAGTACCAGCTGTAAAAAAAAAAACCAACCCGTTACGTATTAGGAATGGTGTGGGAAATATAATCCGATTAATAGCATTAGATTAACGGCATTTTTTTTTTTTCAGATCTTTTAAGTCAAAACCAGGTGTAGACTGAATTGCCTTTCTGAAGAAAAGCAACCTCTTGCTTTGAAAGCGAAATAGATGGAAGAGTGCACACATTTAATCTTGTGTGTGCCATGACACGTTCCAACTTCATCAGCAGATGTATTCAGTCAGTTTGGAGGTTTCTGCCATTTGACCACTTGGGAAAAAATTCTAATTATTGTGACTTTAGGAGTTATTAAAGGAAAACGTATTTCACAGTGAAAAGCCCAACTTAGTAGGACATTAGGGTTAAGCCAAATGTTTAAAAGAATAAGATTTCCAGAGTCATTTTACCGCACTGTGATGTTTGTAGCGGTTTGCGTTTTTTTTCCCGCCTCATTTTCACTGTGGCCTAGAGTCAGATTAATTACAATCAGAGTGAACAAAAGGCTCAAACTCCTGGTAAATATTCATCTCGCAGTTAAGAAATGGAGAATAGAGCCAGGTCGCTTGTGCAATAAGTTGAGTTTGATCATAAGCGATACTGTATCTGGTCTTTTTTTCTCTGTTTCCAAATGGCTACTGTGAAACCTTGTCAGATGAGGTAAAGCGTAAAACAGATGCCTAAACGTTGTCTGGTGGTAGATTCTTCTTTTGCTTAAATGAAGTGAGAGCAATAATTTTTTGTAGTTGGTATTTCTCTTTTGAGAAATATAACACAGGCTGCGTGAGGAAAAAGAAAAAGGGCAGAGGCATTGTCTAAAGAAGAAAAGCAGAAACATCCTCTGTCACCTTAGTCGTGACAAAGGACTAAGGACAACGTCAGCTTTATCTGTTTGATAAAGCATAAAACTGAGTCTACAGTAAAAGCAACAAAATAAAGGGTGTCTTTGGCCAATGACCCTTAATTGTCTCAGGATTCCTTTTAGTACCTGCCCGCAATGAGAAAACGTCCTGGGGAGAAAATGTGATTTACCCATTAGAGAGCAAACTGAAACAGAGGTGTTGAGAGGATAAGGAGAAAATAATGACTAACAGCTGTTGTTCCCCTGCATATTTTCACACTATATGCCTCTTCTTGGCCTTATACTTTAATAATGCAGTCCTGTTTATTGAGAGAAATACAAACGTCTGTCTTTGCAATAATAACTTGTTACCATTGACACCACAAAAAAAAAAAAAACCCAAACCCCTAACGTTTTGCCATCTTCCCACTGACCTTGAAACACAGGCTAGAAATTGTTAAATCAAGGCTAGAAGATTCTTTGTCATTGATGTCTCCCCTTCTTCAGTTTGTGCACGGAACAGCGCATTGGGAAGTCACTGTCTGAGCCACGGTTTAATCGTGCCAAAACCTCTCTAGGCAAGAGCTACGTAACAGCCACTGAGTGAATAGTTGGTCAAACGGGAGTGATGGAACAGGCTTAAAAATGGGTTTTTTTGCCTATAGTAGTGGAAAGCATCGTTCTGAATTCAACATGAAGTCTGATAGAGGCATTCTTGACCCGTCTGATTAAAATTATATTCTCCTTTCTGCGCCTTTAGTTCCTGCTTTTTTGTATTTCAACCTTTAAAAAAAAGTATAACTCCCGAGCTGAAGCTTGTTCTTGGCTGTATGTGTATAACTAGGCGGCCTTTATTAAAGCAGGGCTGGGAGTCAGGATCTAATACACTGTGCTTTAAATATTATAGTGGAATGAAAACTGAAATATGTTATATGGTTTTATTTACTCTCTTATGCAATAATAAAAATATCTAGGCATTCCATCACTTCTCAGCTTCTCAGAAATGTCTCTCAAGAATATAGTTTTTATTAATTTCCCTATACCGCTTTCCAAGCAGGTTCATAGCTGGCAATTTACGGGGTTCAATTCTGTTTAGTTTGATTTTTATCAGGATTTTTGTGTAATCGCAATCAAGAAATTTCAGATGCAGTACAAAAAATTCTTGTACAGTCAGTCTGGATTTAGAGCAGTAGAACTAAAACCCGATTTTGTTTTCTCAGAATGTACACCAAGCAGTATTTATCCAGAAAGAAAGTAATTCGCTTGGTTTGGTTTAAATTGATTAAAAGCGCTGTTGTGGCTTTCTGCAGTGTGACATCTTGAAATGTAATGCGCTGTTAATAGGGTACACAGAAGAGCAAACACAGAGGTCTGTGCAGATTTGAGTGTGCTACTATAAACAAAGAAGGTGTTCACAAATGGCTTAGAGCTAAATTTGACAAGACAGTGCTAATCACACTTGGACATGGGAATATCTGGACAGAGCACACTCAGCTGGCTTCGTACTAGCCTCTCCGAAGGCAGTGATAGCTCTCACTTGTTAGTAAAATGGAGACGTAGTATGAAAATTATTGCATGAGTTGATATAGGGAGAGAATTGGCTTGATCCTGTTAGGACTTTGTTTTAGTGAGAAAGGCAAGGTCAAACATGTGGAACTGCTCCTCTGCTCACTGAGACTGAGCTGAGGAGACTCATTAACAGATAAAATTTGGTCTTGAGTACTTTTATAGCCTAGCTCCATCTTAATGCTTCCAGCTTTGGCAACGCTTTAGGACCGGGTTTTGGAAATTAAGTGTATGCCTGGTATTTGTATACAGTTACTGACGGCACACGCATATGTCGTTTATTTACATGTTTGGTCTATTAGCTCAGAAATGGGTCGTTTTTCTGCCAATAAATGCAAAGTTTGCATAGCAAATTCATGCGCGCAGCTCTGATAGATGTTCAGCTGTGTGCAGTTGTAATTACATTACTGGAAACTTTGCAGTAGTGTCTTCTGAGGCATCAAGCATTTTTTAGTTGTGATATGATATGTAGGGCATTTTTCTGCTATGATTTCCAAGTAAAGCATCAGTTTGTAAAGAACAAAGAACAGCACAGATGATTTTACCAACCTCTATCCTCACCATTATTTGGTTTTGGTAAAGTACTTCTGATATCACTAATGTACCTGAACGTGGGCTGGGTTCAACATTTCCACAAAACGAAATTTTTTGTCAGTAAATAGTATGAGATCCAAACCGGGTCCTAAGAAATAAAATAAATACAAGTTTTCTTATGAAAACAAACAAAAAAAGGAACAGAACTTAATCAGCAGATGGGTCTGTTCACATTACCAATGGCTATAAAACTATTGCTTGGCTAATAAAGACTGTGCTTGTCCTATCGCTGTTGTGTATTTTTTCCATCCTGTTTATACACAAAAACACAGCACATATTCAAACGGTGTAATTCCATTTAAGCCCAAATGCCTGGTGTTTCCTACAGAGACGTGTGTTTGGAGGCCTACAGATGGAACGCTCTTTCGTGGAGACTTCCATCCCACTTCTCCCCACCCTCTCTGGATTTTGACTAGGCTGTAGTAGTATTAAACATCATTCTTTCATTTTATGGAGAAACTTATTCTTCCCCATCCTCTATTCAATTGGACACGAAGGATTGCAGGCATGCCAGAAGGAAAACTTTGTGAAGAGAAGAGATGCATTTCCAGGAAAGCACGTGTCTTTTCACCCTCTTTGTGCTATTGGGAACCTCGTTCCTGGTGGCTTGGGGAGCACCATCAGCTAGGGTTAGAGGATTCAACAGTGAACGGCCTCACTCCAAGGGGCACAGCTCTACCGCCCGCTCTGTCAATGGGACTGAAAACCTCCAACTCTCCCAGATTTAACCCGGCCCCGATGCCGTTACAAACTTTGCGGTCATGTGAGCACGTTTGGGTGTTCATCAGTATCCGCTGTGGAATAAGCGGTACATTTGGGTTGGTGTGCATGTGGCACACGCACACCTACCAGAGGCCCCTGCCTGTCCATGTGGCAAGGTGTGACTCCACACAGCAGGTTGGGCTTCCTCGTTTCCCTCCCCCATTGCACTCCGCTCCCAGGCCCAGGCTGGCAAATGGTAAAGGATAATCTATCCACATGGGAAAGCGACACATTAGGGGACTGAGAATGTGGAATGGGATCAGCCACCGGTGACAAGGGTCTTCTAAAAAATAGGAATATCATTCACTGTTGAGTTATGGGCACTTCAAATTCCATGCAGATAAGAAACAAGAGACATTAGCGCTGAACACCAGTCTTGACACTTCTTTTAATGGGAGTCGGTGAAACAGTGAAACATCGTTAATGCCGGGGCTCAGCAGAAGGGTCTGGCTTGCTCGGCAGAATAATAATGTCACAGCCTTTGCTGTGGTTGCGGTGCACAGTGCTGCATTGTGGCACTGGCAGGATTTGTCCCCTTGCCTCCACAAAGCAGTGGGAGGCAGCCAAATGAAATAAAGTCGCTCTAAGCCCGACAGCTATTGACAGAAGAGATGAAGAAATCAGATAATCATTGGAATGTCCTGATCTGACTCCTCTCCCTGCTAGTACAGTCCCTAGCAGTGTCATCTCTCCTCTCACAATGTTCCATTCAATTAACTGTTTCTTCAGATTTATTGCTTTCCTGGCTACAAAGAAAGTAATGGAAGCAGAGTGGTTGTTTTTCAATTTCCCCTGTATCTCTAAGATGGGAGCACAGCATCAGCTCTCAAAAAGGATGTGTGCCACTGAGCTGGTGATGTATATAGTGCAGCATTTAACCTCTGGCAGGGGAGGAATGAATTGCAAGACACAGAGGTGCGTGAGCCGTACCTCTTACAAACAAGCAACTGGAAAAGGCAACGTGAGTCCTAAAGATAGCAGTGCCAGCCCTGAGGAGTACGCACGGTATCTTGTACTGCGCCGCGGGGATGTCAGAGCTCTTACGCAGGCGCCCAGAGATAAGCGCTGACAGGGACCCCCTAGCCCTGCGGTTCCTCCCTGGCTTCTGGTGACTGATGTTATGAGGCTGCAAATTCCATCGTGGCAGAATTCCAGTACTTCTTCATTGCGTGCTCACATCCCTGTGATCCTTAATGGTAGCCCTGAACACGGGGAATAGGGAGCTCATTGTACGGGCTGGTAGTAGTCTGCCTGTCTTAACGAAGATGCAGATAAATGGCAGAGGTACCAAAAGTAAGTATTAGTATCACTTATTTTTAAGACTGCCTGTCAGTTCCCTTAAAAAATCACATTTTCCATGGGTTATAACTTTCCAAATTTTATTTGAACTACATTTTTTCCATGGTAGGTTTATTCAGACTCAGTTTGGGGGAAAACTGCGATCAAAGTAAGACAGCTCGAATCGTTGAGCCGTTTCCAAGAATGAGGGAGAAATGGTAGAGACATCATCTTCATCTTGCAACATAAAAAAATTTTCTAGTGCCTTTTTTGAGGAGGAGTTTAACAAGTACAGGAGTGATGCATGGTTTTGGACTATGAAATTTGCCATTGCACCAGGTACTTGCCTTTTGGTTTTTCTCTGAAAATCGACTCAAATTCAGCTGATTTCCAGGTCTATAAAAATGATAGTTTGAATGGCTCACGAAAAAGACTTTGAAGAATTTACTTACTAAATTCCTTGAGGAATTAAATCTGCCTGGGACTTGTTTTATCCAGAACTGACCAGGGCTCTACTTGCAGCCTGAGCTTTTGTGTTGCTGGAGGCTGGGGTATGCCATGAAGTGAGTTATCCAAACTGGGAGGCGCTTGCTTTTCTTCTGCTCTCCTCCACCTCCTTTGCATAGCCCAAATGCCCAGGCTGCAGCAAGAGCAGGGTGGCAGGAAGAGGAGGAGGAGGAAAGGAAGAAGTGGACAAGTGCTTTGGTGGCAGACACACCCTGGGAAGTGGGGTTGAGGCTGGGGTTTGTGGGATATGGGAACCAGGACTAGAAATTATGTTCAGGAGAGGCAGTGGGAGGGTTTAGTTAGCCCAGTGGAAGACTAAGCCTGGGAAAGGAGATGAAGGGGAATTGGGACTGGGTGACAGCACTCTGCAGTAGGAGGGTCTGCAGCCTCTCTTTTCTCCATTCCTCTGCCTACAAGAAAAAGACATCTTTTCATACATGGAGCAAGGACCATCCATGAAGACAGCAGTCCTCAGCCAATGCACCCACAGCCAGGCATGGGGGCTGCTGGAGGACACGCCACCTGATTGTTTGGGCAGATGGCTGACCCAGAGTATGGGCCGATGTAGTTGATTACATCCTGGTCTGTGGGACCTGGAACCAACAGCCTCTGCAAAGGCCCCAGGGTTCTCAGAGACCCTCTCCACACCTGCCCAGCTGAGGCACCTCGTGCCTGTGGGTTTCACAGTAGACCTGGCCCCTCACAAAGCAATGCGGCCATTCTGGTAATGTTCTGTTCACCAAGACAGATCACTTTTTCGCCTTCATTACCAAACAGGGGAGCCCATTCACAGATTTTGGAGGGAGATCCTGGGCCTCCTTTAAGGCCAACTCACCTCTCCCCCTCATGCCACCCCTTGTCCCACAGACAGACAGAGACAATCAAATCCTGGAGCAAAACCTCCAGTGTCACAGCAACTTCTTCCATGCTGAGTGGGTCACCCTACTCTCTCCGTCAGGGACTCCCCACAAAGATAATGCTCACATATCTGCGTGGCAGAGCCTGTTGGTGCACCCAAGAGCCCTGATGCTGGAACCAGGCTGGGTGTGGAGAGAGGCGAGGAGAGCAGGAGATTCATGTGAGCTGAGTCCAAAGGACAGCTGGGACCAGGGCTTGAGCTCATGAGGGACAAAGAGCTTAAGTCCTGTGGATGCATCCTGGAGGAATCAGCCCCAGTAGATGTGGGGAAGGATAGCTTGAGGATGTGGGAAGAACGGGCCATGTTTGAGCAAAGAGACTGTGTCCAAGCCCAAATGGGCAGTGGGGAACAGGAGGAGGAAGGGGGCAGGACAGGTCAGAGGGGGATCGAGGATGCAGAAGCAAAGCAAGAGTGGCTGGAACAGGAACTGGCAAAAGAAAGCACTGAGCATGGGAAGGACAGTTTGGACTGGAAAAGAGTAACATGGTGATGTCAGACGGGAATAGGTTCTGTGTGAAGGGTGAAAGATGGATGGGAGGAGTTATTGTGAGAGAGAAATAGCGCCAATGGGGTAAGAAGACTGAGGTGAAGAACTGAGGACAGGAAGAGCTCCAAATGGGGAAAAGATTGGGAAAACAGTCAAAAGGAACAAGACAGGTTCTTCCCAATGAAGGACATTGGGCCTGGATGTCTTGGTCCCAGAGGTGGTCTGGACAGAGGTCTGGAGGGTAGAATCTGAGACTAGTAAATAAGAAGTGAGATGAAGAGTCAAAATTGGGAAGAGACATGAGTAAAATATTAGTACATGTGAGGGGAAGGGAGAGAGGAATCAAGTTTGGAAAAAAATAGGTATAGGAGTTGTTGGGTGCAGTGTATGCCTTTCCAAAGCCTGGGATGGACCTTGGGAGACCCTACCCCAGCAAACCCCTGAGAAACCTGCTGGCAAGGTCCCATCAACTTCTAGGGAGGCTCTGAGTCAGTACCACTAACAGTTACTCTGTTAGCTCAAGTAACAAGAGCCTGCTTCATAGACCTGAAGTTTTCCTATCCAGGTGCTACTATTGCATTAGCCAATGATTTTTTTTTCCCCAGTTGTTCCGTTTACATTTGTACAAACATAGGAATCCACCTCCAGACTGTGATGTGGAACATTTTTAACATGGCAAAGTCACTCAAAAATCCTGAAACTTCTGAAAAGAAATAATACTGTGAGGTTCACATATGAGTTACATCTCATTAATTTAAGTGTTTAATCATCTAGGTCTAAGATGGTGAATTCAGGGTGCAGTTAGATAGGAACCTTCAGAGGACAACTAATTTTGTCCTAAGATGAGATGTCTAGGATGTCTAAAACGTACAGGGCAGGCAAGATGACAAGCTCTCTGGCACAGTCTGTGTCTCTCTACTGACTCTAAAAGATTCCTAGTTTAGCTTAGAAACATCTAGTTTAGCTTGAAAATAGTTTTTAGATGTCTCAAGCTAGGTAATGCGAATCCTAATGACATGTTTCTTTATTTGTGGTTCTGGTATGAGAGTCTGCAGTATGATTCGTAGAAATGTTTAAGTCCAGCCCTCCCAGGGTCTGTAAGAGCAAATTCCCTCTTGCATTTGTGTGTCCTGAATAGCTTGGACGCTATGGGTCTGAGGCTCATGACTGCAGCTGAAATTAATAAGAATCATGCCTTAGATGCAGTACTATATAATTCAAAGCTATGGAAAAATGAGATCATTATTAACACAAACTGGCTAGCCAGGTTTAAAGAGCCTTTTTAACATTAGTATGTATCCTTAATTACCTATATATAAAATGGCAGCAGTAGTAAGACACCCACGATCCCTAAAGGCTCTGGGAAAGCTGTTCCGTAATTCCTGCAGCCACCACGGTTGCTGGACTGTAGAAAACTCATCAGAGCAGCATTTTGAAACCCTGTCTGTAAGTTTTTGCTATGAAGGAAAACCATCAAGAGTGTGCAGGCTGTACGGAGAACAAAATGATCTATTGAATAGCAATTCAGTACATTGTCATCACCTATGCTGGGCAACGAGAGAGGGAAGAGACTTCTGAAAAACAGAAGGTGGTGATGGCATTGCCTGCCCTAGCGTGTATACACACACAAACTGCATTTAAGTTGTGTAGACCACTATGATTCTGTCATTTTTCTGACTTTCTGTGCTCGCTATCGCAGTCTTGATAGTGTTGTTTTGATACACGATTGTCTGGGAGTGTGAGACAGATGTGTCTCTGGTTTATTCCATCTGGAGATTTTGCCTAAGGTCCTCCCCTTTTTAATTTCCCTCAAAAGCTTCTGTGCATGTCTTTATATGCCCCAACGTAATATTCAAGATATTAGAGTATTCACTATAAAATATGTCAAAATATTCGATATATTTTATATCAGGTGATAAACTATGAGGGGCAATGTTTGGGTTTGATATGAATATGTATACCCAGATTACTACAGGGAAAAGTTTCCAAGCAGATGATAGCAAATTTTCTCTGATAGGTGTAAATTTGTAATTTTTACAGAACTTGAAGATCACTATCACAGTGTTTTTAAAGCTGCATCCTCAATATTTTTATCAGCTTTTTATCAGCTCAGCACTTTATTGATTTCTTTCCTCTCTGACCTGCAGCCACAGTCTCATTATCGCACATCGCATTCTTGTACATCCTAGCATTCACAATATGAAATACAGAATAGCAAATCAGTGTGATGTCACATTACTGTAAATTTTCTTCTCTCATCTTTTAAATTTTCCCCTGACAGTTTTTTTTTCATTAGTACGCTTTAAGAATTCCACAGATCCCACTTTCCAAGTTACTGATGTGGCTTTACTCTGTGGAACAGAAGTCTCTAAATAATTAGCATTTTGTTAGTCAGCCAAGTATCTCTCTGGCCTCCAGGCATTACTGCAGCATACGTATAAAAAAAGTCTGATTTTTTTCCATTACATTTACTTCCTGTCTTCTTAAAATAGTTCTTTCTCCAAAATAACAGTTCTTATCATATCAAATTTTCTTGTTATTGAAATACTTTATGGCTATACTGAACATTATAAATCCTTGATTTTTTTTTCTTAACTTCACAGTATATAATATTTATAGTTATAGTTATCATGTGAAAATACATTATATTTAAAATACATATTCGAAGAATGTATATATTCTTACCATCCCAGAATATATCTGTAAAATATATATAGGTGCTGTGAATGTATATAAGGTATGTTTTTATATATATATATATATATATATATATATGAAATACATAATTAAATTAACTTTTACCTGAATATATATGACCTAGTTGGAAATGGACATGTAACAAATCTAAATAAACCTTGTCAGATATCTCTTCCTAAGTACATAAGTTTTGACAAATATAAATTTTTTTAAATGGTGCTGCTATTAAGAAGAAATAATTTAAAATGCAAAGAATGTTTGGAGTATTTTCCAGCTGAAATGCAAGAGCTCATCATGGAAATGATTACCTTGGGTATTCATTATCTCTCAGCACTGCAAGAGATCACTCATATCGTCCATGACATTAACATTTGGGAAATACTCCAAAATATTGTTTGACATATGCACCGAGTAGCTTTTTGTCCGAAATAAATATTTTAAATACATTTGAACACATATATTTGACAGCGGTTTTATTTATTTACTGATTTACTTAGAGAGGATTCAGAGGAGATGAATAGGGAGTGCTATGCGTAATGTGTAATGCACAAATATTGAGTGAATGCTCTGTTAAAGCAACTTTTATACATACACGTTCTTAAGCACCTTGTTGAAACAAAGTCTTTTTCTTTGAATTTGGACCTATATTAGTAATGGATGAAAACCAGGGCTATGTAGTAACCACAGAATAGGTGGAGGCTTCATTTTCTGGTGCATTTTCTGCTTTTATCAGAAAAAACCCGTGTGTTGACTGGCATCAAGCTGGCAATCTATAAAGGATTCAATGGCCTCAAAAGAAAAGGCAGTTTTAAAGCCTGCCCTGGCTCTCTCTGATCCCTGCAGTGACTTTACTTTGAACTGCAAGGGAGTCATGTCAATTCTCAGCTGACGCCGCGGTGCCAATAGGCACGTTCCCGTCAGTGGAAGGGAAAGCAACCCTGTCTTGATGCTGCAGGACCTGTGCCTGCGCAACCAAAGAGAAAGCAGCAGCTTCTGAGGATCCATCCTTTCATTTCAATTCTTCAAAGAACCGTAGAGCTGAGATGCCCTTCACAGGACTGCTTATATCCATGAGCAAGGAAACGGCGGAGGAGCCGTACTTGTTTTTCCCCGCATTGAGGCCAAGAAGAAAATTGTTTGAAGAAAAATTGAGGGAGCTTTTCTAAAGAGGTTACTATTTTTCTTCCCTTTCCTGCTGCAGTCTCTGTTCTCTCTCATTGCTCTCTTCCCACAGCAGGAGAGCAGGTGCAAGGCAGACGCTTTGGCAGATAAAGATGTTCTAGTACTATAATTATAATCAACATTTCTGTGTAAAATACCCAAGGGTTTCTGCATGCACAACACATATAGGAAGTTCTGCACAGAGTTTTCAGTTCCTTGTTCTCAGTCATCATCTTGTAAATACTAATAGCTTTAACCTTCTGGAGGATTTCAAATGTATTTTAGGGGGGAGGTAATATCCCTGGGAAGTACTGGCTTGACCAGGCTTAATCCTCCCTTGCATCCAGGATGCCCTTGGCATAGTGGAATGGGAGAGGAAACATTGGGCATATTCCACAAAGGCTCAGATTTATGAATGGCCCCAGCCTCAGCCTCCCCAGCACATCCTTTAGGTGCCTCCAGCAGCTTTGTATGTGAGGCTGATGGTGGAGAAAGAGCAGAGGCACGCATGGCACAAGGCTTTGTTATTTCCATGGCCTTTCTATGGATATGGGATTTCCCATCACAGGCCAAGTAGCAGAACAAATCTGGATGGATCTCAAGGATGAAAAGCAGTGGCGGTGTAAGCTTTCTGGGAGGGCTCCCAGAGCAGGACACAGGGTTTGCTGTGCTGCAAACCATAGCGACAGTTGGGGTAATGGCTTTCTGATGCAGACACAAGAAATTAGCTCAGCTTAATAGCACACCTCGGTGAACATTGGAACTGAGGATATAATTTTCCACAAATCGTTTACTTCAAAAGGTTCATCTCTGTGTGTGCAAGTGTGCATGCTTCTTTATTTTTGTAAGATAACTGTGAAAAGGCTGAGAAATATTTGAATTTCATTTGTTTATTTAAAAACATGCATCTCTATTTTTAATAAATTATGCACGAACTGGCTTTGCAGTTCTTCCTAACCAAACTGAGCTGTGTCAAGGAGGTCTGTCAGCAAGATGGACAGACTCACCACGTCTCTGCTCTCTTGTTGAATTGGGCTGCTATGATTAAGTTTCCCATGAGGACATTACATACATTCATATTTATCAGTTAAGATTTCTTTTCCCTCAACATCTCTAGTATTGTGTTTAAGAGTCTTTGTTTCCATAAACCAGCATTCCAGCAAACAAAATAAAGGCAAACACAGAATGTGTGAAAATCCCAGCTTTCAATGTGGAGCAGAAGAGGTCTGCTAGCTCTCGGGATTTAAAAAAAAAGACTGTCAGAGCATTTTTAAATGGAGGATTGAGGGCAAGATGATCAGTGCAGGAGAGCACACCAGTGGGAGTGACTCATTATCGAAAGGGTAAAACTGAAAACACTCCACGTGCCTGAGAGAAGATGACAAAATCCAGATAGGAAACAACAGAGGTTGGTGCAAACAATCAAGAAAATCAGGCATACAAAAAGGGATTAGATTAAGATTCCACATAAAAGTGCTGGGAGGCTAAGGATGGAGATCAGTGGACTGAAATATTTCATTTTAAATGTTTGTAATAGTAGGCATCTGCTAGAAGACAATCATCAGGGTACTGTAATACAGTAGAGTACAAATATATCTGAATAACAGAGAAGATTATGCCAATAGAGGAGCAGTAGTCCTTGTTAAAAGGATGCTAAGTTTCAAATTGGTAACAGAATGAAAATGTGCCATAAAATCAATTTGGGTTGAAATGCCCTAGTTGAAGAGGAATGATAGTCAAAACCCATTTGTCCTGTACTTGGAGGTCAGAGCAGCCTATCTAGAGGGCAGCCCACCCCATCCCAAGGCAGGGTGCAAAACAGGCGGGACCAGCCCTGCTCTGCAAGTGCCCATCCCTCTCTGCTGACGACAAGCTCGGGAGCCTGCCTTGGCAAGCTCTGACAAAATGCTTACCTGGTCAAGGAGTAATGTTAAGCACAATAAATCCACCTGATGATCGAGGCTGTGCTGCTAGTGACTTGACTGGGTGGTGAAAACAAAACACCCTTAGATTAAAGGCTGCAAGGGTCAGGTAGGTATGATGGGAAACCTTAGCTGCCTGCAGGAGGATTAGGAAAAGTTCATAGCGTGGTATTATTCAGACATGACAGTTTTAGACAGTTATACTTCTTGGCCCAACTAGTCAGATGATCCACAAGAGGAAAAGCCACTCTAGATTTAACCCTGAGCAGTCTGCAGGAGCTGTTTCTACATACGACCTATGGAGGCACAACACTATAGCGGTGAGTTTGAGGTATTCAAATCCAGTACCCCTGCAAAAATGGAAAAGGCGCTAACATCCCAAGTTCAAGAAGGGACCTGCTTATAAATGCTGGAACTAGTCAAAAGTAAATGACAGGAGTCATAAAAGAATAAAGTAAATATTTTTATATATGAGGGAGTAAGCATGGCTTGTGTAGGTGCAACTTCACCAATGTACTTGACATTGTTTAAGGTATCAACAGCTCATTAAATGCAGATATGAAAATGAAACAAAACCCATGATTATAACCCCTGCCAGCCATCAGTGAAACTGTGTCTTGAGTGTTGTTGCGTGGACTTTTGCTCCAGCGATGCGGTATAACTAGGAAAGATACAGAAAGGCAGCAATTAGGATCAGAGACTGGAAACGGCATCTAGGCAAGGGGAGGAAACATTACAGGACCCTTCATCTTAGAAAGAAGTTGACTTAAAGAATTTTATTGGTTATCTGTAATTCATTAATGATATAGAGATAGTAAACAGCTATTTCCCGTAACCTAAGTTCTAGAAGCATCATATAAAATTGCCATGTAGCAGCTTAGAATTAACAGAAAATGCTTTTTCATATAATGTGTAATTAGATTGAGAAACTCATTGCCGCAGGGAGCCATAGAGACCAAAAGCATAGAGAAGTTTTAAAAAGTATCAGATATAGATAAGGCAGATGTATCTGAGCCTTCTCAGTGTCGGAGACTGAACCAGACCGGTGCCCCGCCTA
This sequence comes from Egretta garzetta, assembly GCF_000687185.1. Classification (NCBI taxonomy): domain Eukaryota; kingdom Metazoa; phylum Chordata; class Aves; order Pelecaniformes; family Ardeidae; genus Egretta; species Egretta garzetta. The sequence goes on from NW_009258267.1 coordinate 2,089,144, forward strand.
GCTGGGGGTATCTGTTCTTACATTCCCACCAAAGTCACTTAAAAGTTGGAGGGAAAACCAGGTTATTATTTTCTCCACTTCTACCCATCAGATAGCAACCTTTGATTATCACAAATCGGGCTGGATTCCAAGTGATAATTTCAAGATGAGCGGTTCCAGCTAAGTTACCATCTCCCAGGGGCTCTCATTTGTAAATGGAAAATAAACATGAATACCAAGTCTTTCTTAACTGAATGAGGGATGGCAGCCCCCTGTCTGGTTATTTCAACAAAGATAAACATCTTTAACTCATACGAAATGTATCTCTTTCAATGCACAATTCAATTATTTCCACTTTCACATTTTTCTGTCATAGTGAGAATTTGGTAAGAAAAAAATGTTAACAGTCACAGGGTTATCTTCAGAACGATGCTTCCCCTTGTTACAGTTGGTTACTCAGAAAACAGGGAAAATGGTGTTGTGCTTATCTGCCTTTTTCTGGTGGCTCGGTGCATTCTGTGACTTGAGACACCATGAGCCAGGAATGATAAATTTAATTAAGCTCCTTAAGCAACAGCGTTCTGACTCAGTAAACATTAACACTTCGCCTTATGCCTGAGCAAACACAAAGATCTGGTCTCAGCTTGGGAATAATTCAGAGTGCTAATACAAACAACACAACTTCAGCTATTTTTACAAATGGTCCTGAAAGGTTTTCTAGCAAGTGTTGGTCACACTTCTCACTGAGAAAGGTAATTTTACTCTGTTATCCTGTATCTTATGAGTGGAATCTCTTGTGTGAATACATGAAATTATTTTCTTTTGGATAAGGGGTGAGGGGATCTGTGCTGAGAAGCCTTTAAATGGTCCTGCCATAGGTAAAAAAAACCAAACACTAAAACCTAACCCCCCAAGTAACTAGAACTTAAGTCTTCAGATATTTCCCAGTGACATGGAGTAGGTCAGGTTTTTTACAGCCCCCCTGCCATGGTCTGGAGGGGCTAGAGTTACTTTTGTCCAAGTTTGTATCTGGCCAATCTACATTTTACACAGATATGTAAAAGGCACACTTACAGAGGCATGTGCACAGTTATCCATGAGTTTGTATATTGATCAATAAGGGCCAACGTTGGCTTTTCCTAGAAATTTCAGGTGGCCATATCAGCACAAGGATTGCATCTCTGTGCCAGAGCAATCACTTGCTCACGCTGCCCCACCAGACCTTTCTCCCCATCCAAGGGGCTGTGTAACACTCCACTCTTCAGAATTCACTTTATTTGGGTTGGCTTTTTAGCCACTGACTGGTGTTTGAGATGGGCAGGTGGGGACACAGAACTGTACAGGAATTGTACAGTACATCTTGATACTGTGGAAGTGCTGCATGATCGCACATGTTGGGAACTTCTGGGTCTCTTGGGGAAGGAGGGCTTTGCTCAGGGCATACTCGGAGAGGAACAGCGTTGCAGCCATTAACTCTTTAACTCATTCACAAGAAGAGGATTTGGGAGCAATGATGTGGTAGAGTGGTGGCTTACCAGTGACAGCGCAGCCAAGATCCTGCTGCAGGGTCTGTGATGCTTCCCTAGGGGTTTTGGGCAAGGCAGCTTTGGAGCACTGTGGGGACATGTGCATTTCACACTGGCCCAGTGATGCATCAGAAATGCAGTAATTTTAACTTCAGGTTCATGAAACTGAGCAATGAAGTTTAGGGACATGGTTTAGTGGTGAAATTAGGGACATGGTTTAGTGGTGGGATGGCAGTGTTAGGTTAACAGTTGGACTTGATGATCTTAAAGGTCTTTTCCAACCTAAACAATTCTATGATTCTAAGTTGGATCTCAGTCCATATGCACTAGAAGACATCAGGCCTCGGTCTGGTTACTTGCCTTGATACTCTTTATTATTTTGATTTCATCCAAACTGGACAAAAAAAAAAAGATTCACTTTTTGAGTTTTTGTGCTTGTCATTTTGTGTTCTACTGCTAACTGACAAATTTTATGTTGCAAAATCTGAGAATAAGGAAATGTTTGCATCCAAGATTATTTTTCATTTGAAATACAGGATAGCAATATTATTTAAATAAGTCTTTGAAGTTTTATGAGCACTGAAGGCTCAATTGACCCAATTAATGTTTGTTCAGTCAACACGCCATCTAGTCCTTACCCTTTTCCTGACTCCAGACTACATCTTGTTTACAAATGCATATGTGTTTAGCAATCAGCCTTTTTGGCCTATGTGAATTTTATGTCTTGTAGGTTCTGCGGGAAAGCGCCGGCTGATTTAAAGGATCCCTATTATTTCACTATCTTTGTTTGCAACCATGTTGTGTTTCCTCTTAGGAGTCCCACTCTCATTCGTCACGTTTCTTTTGTTCTCTTTTATTATCAGGCTGTCGTCTCAGAGAACATGAGCCAAACACCAAACGCCCCTTTGTTAGTTAATTGTCCTTATCGTTATCATCAGGATCAGTTCCTTTTACATTTTCATGTCTGACCAGTCTTCCTGAAAGTCAAAATTATATTACAATTAGAAATGCCGTAGACGTAATGTGCACAGGAACTTCCTATTCGTATCCACAGAGTTGTGTATCTTGAACTGAGCAGAAAAACAAATCACTGCATTTGGAGGGCTAAATTCAGGCCTAAGGCAGGGTGGGCCAAGGACTGCTGTGGGATATGTCCATTTTATCTGCCTTACTTGTCGTCTGAAGAGGAGTTGGTGATTCTTATAAAGCAGCTGGGAGATCTTGGCTTAGTTCTGCTCCAGGATATATCTCTTTAACTGTTCTCTCAGGCTGAAAGACCTGAAACTTAGGTCTTCTACTTCCCCAGAAAATGGCCTAATCAGGAGGCAACAGGCCATCCTGATCGGGGGAGGGGGAAGGTTTCTAACTCTCCTGAGGACAATCTTTCTGTTGCCCTGAAAAGTGTTTCAGGGTTCGCTGGCTGTAAGATAGAAGAAAGCATCTCCTGAATCTGCAGAGGCAAATAGGTCATGAGAGGACAGTAGGAGCCCAAGCCCATCAGCTATATCAGCCAGGGAAATGGGTGTAAGGAGAGGGATGCATGGAAAAACACCTGGGGGGGTCAGGAGAAGAGCAGCCAGACTGGGCTGGCAGGAGGAGGACGCAGCCATCGGGTGCGAGTGTCTTACTACCGAAACGTCCGCCTGCAGTCCATGTGAGGAGGTTGCTGTCAGATGCATAAATGTAATTTATATCTGATGGCATGATAATCCTGGGAGTAGGAAAGCTGCACTATTCTCATTCACAGGTTAGGTAGTTAAAATGTACGTTGTAGCTCGAATATGTATGTCTATTTTTCCTTTGCTTTCAAGACTTCCTTGTGCAGAAGCATTTCCAACGTTGTCTTTTTTCCTTTTTGAGAACCTCCCTTGCCAACTGTGTCACTGATACAGTGGCTCTCAGAGCTGATTTTACCTTATTCTCCTGCTCACTCACCTTCCCTACATTCAGTGGCGCAGGGTTTCTGAGTTCCAATTTTAACTCCGCCTGTCGGCATTTCTTCGGTATGAGAATGACCTGCCTTTTCTCCAGAGATCAGCAGAGAAAAGAAGCTGAATGTGTGCTGTCTCAATCTCTTCCCTCATTATCTCTGCTGTTAGTATGAAACCTTTCATTTTTTTCTTCCTCGCTGTAAACCTTGAGAGTGTATTTTGACAACCTCAGCAATTCTCCAGGCAGATCTGGCTGTACCTTCAATCAACACAATGCGCAAAATGAGATGAGGAAAGCATAGAGTTTGTAGGTGCAATTACTTGTAAGTATAGAGACTGCTTGTCTTTTTTTGGTCCCCACCTATGGAGAGACTCAAGGTGAGAGGTCTTTTAGAAGATGATCTTTATGTTCTCTCCTAACCCATGGAGATTTTTATGTAGCATCCTTCTTAGGCTGCATATTTCCATAATGTAAAATAAATATAGATTGAAAGCACATTCCTTGTTCCAGGTGCACAAAAAGCGTAGTGGGAAATCTGCAGATCATTGTGTTGCCCCTGATACCCTATATATTGTTTCTCATTTAACCTTTCCTTTCTGATAAAGTTCCTCTGTGTCTGTAAGAAAAATTCCATACAGTTGTTGATGTTTTGAATTCTTTCTTTCCAATTTTTTTAATAGATCAAGATTAGATGCCAACATTCATAAGGCAAATTTCACTGCCTGTGCTAATACTGATTTAACAAGAGGTCAGTGGAGGAAAACAGCAGTTGGGATTGAATAAGGTCAAGACTTCTTCATGATGAAATTATGTCAAAATTGGAGTCACAACCTGACAAGAAAGCAAATGGCATAAGGCTGGTCCTGGGGATTCGTTCAGTTCCCAGAGCACCCCTTCGTATTGCCATGAACCTTGCTATGGCTCAGCAGTGCTGGTGCCTCTCTTGACTGAGGGATCCTGCTCCACTGCAGATCGTGTGCTTCTGGAGGATGGTTTGTACAATCTTATGCAGAAAGCATAGAACCTAGGATGAAATTTTTGTTCATAGTCTCTGATTTTGTGTGTCTCAAGCCTAAAGAGCCTTACATAAAACATTCAGAAACCTTGAGCCTGGCGAATAAACTAGCTTTCAGAAAGTAAGGGATGCTGGCACTTTTAAAAAATGCCCGATGCAGAAACAGGTCAATTGGAGATTATTTTTCTTATACCTAGAACATTCTGCTTTCCTTTCCCTTATTTGAAAACTGAATGTTTTACTCTTAATCCCATTTGATACCTTAGGGCTGACTCTATATCATATAAACTGAGGAAAGAGATTATACAATGTGGTTGCCTGTGTTCCTAAGTCAGAATGAGTTTCGCCGTCAGTGAGAATGGCATCATATCATAATTCCCACGACAGATGGTGATTGCAAACAGGATTACAATCTGCACCTTAGTATAGGAAAGAAATAGTGGAAGGAAACAAAGTCATAAGAAACAAAGATCCTGTTTTCTTTCAGCTAGATTTAACAACACAAAATAAAGCAATGATGTCCTGAGAATTTCAGTTTGGGGGGCCCTAACAGGCATTTTATCCTGAAGTTTTTCATCATCTCATGTTTGTCACAATCACTAAAGCATCAAAGTTGGGGTTTGCTGGCTGTGCAAGTACAACTGTTTGTGTTATAGTTCATGATACGAAGGAGGAGAAATAAGAAATCTGAAAAATGGAAGCCTAATAACTGAATCTAAGGTAGAAGAAAAATATGTAGGTCTTAGGTCTGTGATTAAATCTCCCTCAGTTAACATCAGTGGAGACCAAGACTAACAGGGGTATTGGAGCATCCGAGACCACAAAAGCTGAAGCTCTGTAATGTCACAAATCAGGAGCCATCTTTTTAACATCTCAGCCGTGCAGAAAGCCTTGGAAATGCCCATTCAGCCTGTTCTAGTGCAGGCTTAGTTACACTGGAAATGTGATAAAAAAAGCTTTTTAATTATAATGTTTCATTTGAGCATGTTCTGTACTTTAATGCTTATTCTCTTTTCCTGCTCTACTAGCTTAGACATGTTAGAGATCATCAGCTTTTTTTTAAACTTACTACAGCCAAGTTATTAGTTCAGAACCAACTGCCAGTGAGGAGTAACTCCTGAGTTACAGTCTCCCATCTTTTAAGTAAAGCACTGCCCTTTAAATAAACTGTACCACGTTATAGCTGTAATTCACATATGGGGATCCCCTGGGGAAGCATTGTCAAAAAGATATTATTCTTCCCATGCTCAGATCAGCTCACTGAAAGCAAGTGCCTTTTGATTTCAGACTTTGCTGACCCATCACTCAAAGCATTCTTGGGGATCACCATCGTTTCAGGCTCAGGTGCCGTGCAGGCTGCAGAAGTCCCGTGCCCCGTTAAAAGGATCTGGGGACAAAACCTCCCCATCACTTGCCACCTTTCGTGGCTCTACTTGAGAACTGTAAGTTTTTGCATCCTCCATGCTACTCACAGAAGGAGGTAAGTGATTGTTTGGAAGGCTAATTGCATTTCTAAAAAGAAGCCAGGGAAATACACCTTCTCCTCTCAAACTGCAAAGTGTTTCATTTGACATTTTCATCATCCCCTCTGTGTCTCATGGATAGAGGAGTGGAGAAGCTCCCACACAAAGCAAATGCATTTACAGATGTGCTTTATAATAAAAGCAATGCTTTCCCAGACGTACACTAACAATTTTATTGCACTTTGAATGCATGTGTGACTCCTGTTAATGTATCTGTTGAATCACCACTTGCCTAGGGAAGCTGTAATTGTCACATATTAAAAGCAGAGTGATCTAAAAAGGCTCAGTTGTGATATCTAGTTGTTTTGATGCTGTGCATCTTTGATAGTTTAACAAAACCACAGCTCAGCTGAAAGAAGCACCAGGCATGGAGGACCAGTAACTGCTCTCAACCTGTGCACAGATCCAACGTCGGCTGAGAATTCCCAGGTTTTGCTGTTCCTTGCAGGCCTGGCTTAGTTCCTTTAGGATAAAGAATTCACCTTTAATTATATGTTTATGATTATATTTCCCTTCAGAGGCTTCATATGCTTGCCCAACATAGGCCAGCATTTAATCATCATATTTTAGCATTTTTCATCTGTATTGGGTACACAGCTATTATTTATAAAAAATAGGTTCATGTTTAATATTTCCCCTTAGTATTATGTAACTTCCTTGAGAATGTGTCTCACTTAACAGGAGTAAGAGATTATATATGAATAGTAAAAATGAGTTAAGCTCACACATATGTGCCTTCAAAGGTATGTTAACTTAGAAAGATGCTGTCAGGTAATTTAAGTCCAAAATAGTATAATGCAATATTTAAGTATATGTGAGCTGGATATACCCTTTCTCTTAGCTGGACATGATTTTGTCTATCCACTTAGCTCTTGTTGGCAATTTGGTTAAAGCGTCAGAAGTGTTTTACAAAACCAACTGACAGCAGAAATCCTTTAGGATTTATTTTAATATTTCAGTTGAAGCAGCTGGTGCTTGATTCACATCCATAGTACATGAGAAGCAAACCGATTCCCAGCACTTTCACATTATGCTGTGAATTTTCTGAAGCTTCTGGAACAGGTTGCCCAGAGAGGTGGTAGATGCCCCATCCCTGGAAACACTCACGCTCAGTCTGGACGGGGCTCTGAGCAACCTGATCTAGTTGAAGAGATCCCTGCTCATGGTGGGGGGGTTGGGCTAGATGACCTTTAAAGGTCCCTTCCAACCCAAACCGTTCTATGAAACAGCAAGGTTTTGTTGTGATTTTTCATTATTAACAATAGTCCAGAGGAAAAAAAATCTACTGGCTGTCATTGTCTAATTCGACAAGAAAGAAACAACCAAAGATGGTTGTAGCTTATGTGGAAGCTGCTGGAGTGCACTGAGTGATCCTGAAGCACCCCAGCAGTTGCCTGCTCAGGGTTACTGTGGCCACACGGTGATGTCTCCCCAAAATCCATTCCAGTGATGGATGTAAGCTAGCCATAGGAAGCCTATTTCCACACCGAAGGCAAATTGATTTAAATAATCTGCTTCCATTTATGTAATTAAAAACTCAATATGCTAAAAATGATAACTCGTATTTGGTGCAATCTGAGAGCAAAATGCCCGACCGCAACAGAGGGGCAGAGTTCCTAAACCGCAGGCATCAATAACATCAACATCAGTTAGGGTCTCTAAGGGAAGGCCTGATACAGGTATCATAAGTAATAACTGTGGAGAGAAAACAGGACTGGTAATGCAGTTCCTGCCAAGATACACAGTAACTGCTTTGCAATCTGCTAAATTTTGTAGGGCTTAAATACACCCGGAAGATCAGAATTAAGTGTTGGGGCGAGAAAAGCTGTAGAGCAGGGGGGGGAGTAAAGGCACAGCACATCATTAAACAGTGGTTAGAGTACTAAAATCAGAAATGCTGCTTTCTTTGCAGCTCCCTGGATAGTTAGAAAAATCATCTGGTGAATCACGTTGTTTGCATCCTGATCAGGATGCAAATCCAAACCTGGCAAATCACGTAGCTGAAAGGGAATTCGATTTAGGGCTGCTTCTGAAGAAGATGATGAAGACGAAGTAGCTGTGAGCATGCCTTGGGCGTTGGTGAACGTGGCAGGCACCAAGGGATGTGCGGTGCAGTGGGTAGCCCCAAACACCCACTGCCACAGTGGCAGGGAGGGCTCCCTGAAGCTGCTGCCTAAAAGCTTTTGAGTGAAGTTCTCACATGAGGCTCAGATTTTCTCTGTAGACTT
>NW_009258267.1:2097389-2101637 GCF_000687185.1 Egretta garzetta
AAAATACAAACCATAGCAACAATTTTTCAGCTGGTGCAGAAGTTTTCTTTTTCATTTTTAAAATATTAACAGAGGAGAATGCAAAGTGGTGCCTACTAAGTTTAAACATTTTAAGATATACAGGTCTAGACATTTCAAGATCAAGGACTTTATGGGAATATACGAAGAGATCTTGTAACCACTAACACTAATATTTCAATGTATTCGTTTGCAATATTAAAAAGAGGGGAAAATATGTGGAAGGTAACCTAATAGGCAAAACACTGGAATGGTTTCCATAAGACTGTAGCAGAAAAGAGGTAGAGGCTAAAAATACAAGCAATCAATGTCATGGTTTCATGGAAGGTAGATCTTCTCAAACAAAATTTCACTGTCTTTGACTTGGCTACAGTTTGGGCAGTAGCAAGTAGATGTGTTAATACCATCTACTTGGGTTTCCACAGAGCATTCATATATATTTATATATACTTATATATTTATATATTTAGATCCAAAAGCTTTTATCTGGTGAAATTAAGAAGGCAAGTTGTAAGTCCAGACATTCACAGACGGGTCTCAAGCTAGATGAGAATGGAGACCTGTGATGAACCAGGCTGGTTTTGCTGGGTCTCCCAGCATTCAGTTGCTAGTGGAAAGCTATTCAGCGTTTATGTTGGTGATTCACAGGGTGAGTCACAAAGTCTTTGCTGACAAGATTGTGGATCTCAGTAGATTGCATCGGTAACACATACAAGGAATCGGCTACTTAGTGCTCTGGATCTGCTGTGTATGTATGTGGTCCCAATGCGGTAGGGTTTGTTCTGACATCTACAAAAGAAAGATCCAGTCATTGGGGGGAAAAGTTTATTTTTACACATTTTCAGTGTGAGACAATATGCTGGAAATGAGCAGCTCTGAGGAGAATGAAATGGGAAAGGGAAACACAGGGGAGAAGACAAATCGTGGTGCACCGCTGCTTCTGCATCCGTAAGGAAGGAGAGGTCACCTTGGGAGGGAGGTGGCCTATGAGTGAGGAGAGAAACCTGCCCCCCGTGCAGCCCGGCTGGGAGAGCACCCAAACTGCACCAGCCTTGAGAAGACACCCAGAAATAATGTCTCACACAGAGAAGCTGGGGTGTTTTCATCCTTGGAAACAGGAGCAAAATGTGGCCCAGGAACTATCAGCTGAGCTTAGATGGATTGAAGCTTCCTTTGAACAGAAAGAGAAGGACTGAACACTTTACCTGGGAAAGGAATAGATGCTGTTCACATGCTTCCAGGTGAATGAGCTGCCTCTCTCCTGCCGTGGGTGTGGTAGGGAAGGCTGGGTGTGCTCCTGCATGTGTGTGCATTTGAAATCTGGGGCTTGCCCTAGTGGTCTGCTGTAGAGAAAAGGCAACTTGCTGCTGTGCTCTTAATGCTCATAAATTTTGCAGCTCTGCAATGGGACGATGATTATAATCAAATCTCATGCTTCAAGGCTTCAGGGTCAGGAAAAAATAACACCCTCCGTGCCACCACCAGTACATGCTCCAAATCCCTCTGGGACCTGACGGGAGAGTCCTTTCATTTTCCACGAGCTCTGGCATGATGGGGACCTCAGGGGAATTCTGCTAGCCTGTGCCTGTGGAGATGGTTTCACTGCCTGAGATCATAGAAACTTAGGTTTTGGAAAACAGGTAGCGCTCAGCCTATCTAGAAAGCATCAGTTTGAGATTAGGTATCCTGGGATCTTCAGGAAGGCAGGTGAATTTATCTGGTACTCTGCTTTGGACTTAATTTCTGTGAAGCAGATGATAGAAAATGAAGTCCAAACTGAAGCTGAAAATACTCTCCGATTATTAATTCAGAGGGGGTCATTGGTAATACAGGAAAGCAAATCAGAAGAAAAAGGAAGACTGAATGGCTAAAAGGAATGGAAGGGTGGATGAAGTTCAGGGAAATCTGTAAAATAAAATTGCTATTACATTATTAAACAAACAGAAAGAAGGTTAGAAAATATTTGTTTAATTCAAGAAGATACAGATAAAGTTTTGGCCAGTTTAGTTATCCCACCTCTCCTTTGTTTTCCTGTAGTGAGCTGACATTAATCAACATTTCATTCTGTTGGACAGAAATGGAGAAATGTACTTTAAAGAAGAAAATTTACTAATACAAATTACAGAAAACTTGTGAACATGGAATGCAGCTGTTATTTGGACTTATCACAGCAATCATGTATGACCAGTAGCAAATACGTTAGGAGAGGGATGCTTAGGATATTTTACTTTGTGCTAAGTGAGAGAAGAAGCTGTGACATCTGGGCTTGGATATCAGTTTATTTTACATATAATTTATACATCTGCTCAAATAAAAGTTGGTGTTAGTCAGAAGCCTGACTCCATTAGCTTTGCCACCACCACATGGCCAAAAAGAAAGAAACAGATGTCAAGGACGTGAGAAGTCTAAGCAACAAGAGCTATTAACTCTCACTTATTTAACAAGATGCAACTTCTCAAAGTGCATTTTGCTATGATGTAGAGATGAGTTGAGCATAAACAGAACATGAACCAGACTCCTGAAAGCTGCAGATGTAAAGCAGTATCCCTTTGTTCCCCTCTTGTCCTTTTGCCTTCTCCTAGGATGACGACTCCATATGAATTTTTGGGCTGAATCAGTTGAGCGTTTTTTATATTCTTGTTTTGCACTTTGTGGTCAATCTTTACTGAGGGAAAACTCCCAACAGAATTATTATTGATTTCATAGCTAAAGTGTGCTTCAAAATACGCGAGACAATCCTTGATTTCTGGAGTTTATAATCTACGCCTAATAAGAGACCTGTGCTGAACAAAGTCCTAAACATCTGAATTTGTGTTTGCAAAATAAATTTGCCCATCCTGTTTCCATATCCAGGTGGTCCTTTTCCCTTTTTAGTCCCAGAAGCAGTCACTCAGTATCAGTCAATATTGATTAACTAAAATGAAATGGAAATATAATGAAAGGAAAAGAGCACTCTCAGAGGTACATCGGAGCTGAGGCTTAGGAAAGCAGACATTCAGACCCAGCAACATGCAAACTTCCCAGCCCTGTTCTTAACTGAGGATACACAAAACTTCACTTCAATGTGTGCAGTTAAGTTTGCAAAAACAGTAGAAGAGCTGGACCAAAGTATAGGAGCTATGCTTGGGGACAAATTGCCCACCTCTGGGTAAGTACTGCAAATGAACCTCCAGTGTTGTCAGTACACCAGGTTGTTGGTTAATCTTACTCAGTCTCAGTTTCCTCTTTTCAAAATAAATTACCTATTTCAGAGAGGAGAGAAGCCTGTCTGGACCTCTGCAAAATATATAATAAGCCCTCCAAATGGAAAAAAAATATTAGCTCAGCTGTACAAGGAAGGCATGGTGAGAGGAGTTTCAAGGTGGCCATAGCTGAGGAGGAGGGAAGGAGAAGGAGGGATGGAGAATAACAGGACATTGTGCTTGAAGGCAAGCAAATGATTTGAAGGAGGGTACTCAGAAATGCTGGAGGATCACCCCTGGGATCCAGTTTAATGGCCAAGTTTGGGGAATGGGTGTGCACTGAGGTGCACACAGCTGTGGGGACACCAGCGGGTCAGGAGAGCATCAGGCTAGCAAGCTGGAGGAGGCAGATGACCCTAATGGCAAGACTCCAGGACAACAGGTAGTAGCGTGAAGTGAATTGAGAGAGGCTTTGACCTCACATGTAGTCCACAGTGCCTGTTTCCTAGCCTCCCTGGTATGCTCATAACTGGCAATGGCGGAAGCCTCCAAAGCTAGTCAAGAGAGACAGTCTGCCCCACGACGTCTGCACCACTGCTCAACCCCATCGCCCCTTCTCCAGAGATCTCATCCCCTCGCTTCTTTCCTTGCCCATTTATTCCTTACTCATTTTTCCCCTAATCTGTCCTGGCTCATGCCCTCCAGATGGCCCTCAGCAAGCTGATGTCTTTATAAGCCCTTTACCCAGGTGACGCTCTTGCCCCAGTGGCAGCTCGGCTTGTTGTTGGGAGCTAAGGAAGAAAAAGCTCTGGGCATACCTTCAGGGTAAGAAGGTGAAGGCTAAAAGAGCACATGTCTTCCTCCCAAGCCTGTGACCAGGTGGCTGGGATTCACCCAGTCTAATGGGCCCAATGGGAAGCTCTGTTGGGCAGCAAATACCAGGTAGGGAGAAGAGGTATTTAAGCTAAACCACACTCTTGGTACAGGAATGAGAAAGGATAATATGTCCACAAATGAATCTAGGCTGGAAATTAAAACCTATCTAAGC
>NW_009258267.1:2101707-2108774 GCF_000687185.1 Egretta garzetta
GCTTCCTCAGTCATGAATAGGATTACTTTACCTAATTGCTTGCAAAAGCAAAAATTAGGCTTTGTATGTGCAACAGCTTGTTCAGACTGCTAGATCTTCAGAGCAGCAATGGTCCCTTCTTGTGCACTTTCAAAGTGACAACCTACTACATCCATGACAGTGGCTAGGGCTTTTTTGGTGCTGCTGTATTAAAATAATAAAAATGACCAGGGGGGAATTAAACAGGAAAAAGTAGTTGTGAAGCTCAGAAAGCCTATTTGATTTGGGGGGAGGGGGAGGTGGACTTACAGAATCCTGTCTTGGAAGAAGAAGTTGTGAAATTTCTAGCATCTCATGGCAGACAGCTTGTTTGCTGGGGCTGCCCCGGGGTGCAGCCCCCAGCCAGCAGCCTCAGCCCGGCTGCTCCAGCAGCAAGAAGGGATTGCTCTGCTCGTGGTTGTTTGGTGCCATCTACGGCCAGATACTCGTTCACACATCCCAGGATCATTTTAGGAAGGCATGCGTGCAGATGTGTTTTAATGAGATCAGCAACTACACTGATATACAGTGCAACTATAAATATGTCTATGGAGATTCATGTATCACTTCTCTGCCAGCTGTTGGATGCTACCAGTGAGCTTCTAAAGGCTGTTAGTAGCTTCTAGAGTTACTAAATAGTTTTCAGATTGGCCTTCATAACTAAAGCACAGTATATAAATTTGGGGTATGGAGTTAGGAAACTTTACTGGAGAAAAAAAAAATGGTGCCGGAGAAGCATCTGTTTTTTCTACATGAATTAAGTATTCATTACAGACATCAACTGCTATGTCGTCCCCTTCTTCCTCCCATGCATCCTCAAGGACAAGCAGCAGTCAGGCCAGAGGTTGTTGCGTTGTTTAGGGGGATGCTGTCTGGCTGTGCCCATGGCTTTGCAAAGGTGGATCTCAGATGTAAGAAACTACTGAGTGGCTAAGCAGGGCCCTTGGCAGCATCATTCAACCCCAGCCGTGCTGCAGCATGTCTGTGTGTCCATCTCTTGGCCAGCAATGTCGGCAGTGCTGTCTGTTGACTCCCTCCCCAGCAGCAGCTCCTCCATGGGGGACAGCCAGTGGTACCAGCAAGGACATGTGCACAAGCCCAGCGCTGCCTGGAGAACCTCCCTGTCCCAAGGCAGAGGTCTGTGTCTCCTCTCTCCTCCCTCTTGGTTCAGTCCTGCTGTCTGTCTCTGCCTTTGTGGACAGCTGTGAGGCCTCTCAAAGTATCTCTTGAGAAATTTAGGGCATACCAAGGCTAGGACCAACCCTGGGTAAGCCTAAACAGCCTCTTGAGATGAGTCTCTCTCCTAGATGAAATACAGGGAAGGATTCAAACACCTGCACATAGATGTCTGCATATCTAGGTCTACATGTGGGCCAAGAGCCCGAACTGCCACCACCACCGAGAGAGGGCATGAGTGGGATGCAGTGCCCACATACAGGCACCTCGTGCCATTCAAGATGTCCTTGTGTATCTCACTTGTCCCCACAGAGCAGCCATACGCGACAGCGGGACCCACAGGAGACCCAAGCCCTTCTGCAGTAGGAGCTGGTGGCCCAGCAGGACACCCAAGGGATGTTCAAAAGGCTCTAGATGCCTGTGTGTGGGCAATGGTAGGCACTTAAATTCAGGTGTGTTGACCTGGAGCCAAATCCCACTGGCTGTATTGCTATCTTTTCAGAGCTACTGACAACACGCGACCAGCTGGTGCAGTCTCTATATAAAACAGACCTCAGAATTTCCTCCAGTTACTCATAATATTGCGCCAATAATTTCTACTGACATAATTAATGTCTGCAATGCTGGTTAGTCAATTTACATTGTGGGAACTTCTACTGAATTTAGCAGAAGATGGATATTTTAACTGATTATTTAAATAACCAAATGACTCAAAAATTGTCTACAAATCCATATTTCTAGTCTCAATCATCTGATGTTTACTCATGCAGTGCATCTCCTGGCAACATCAGTGAGGTTTTTGATGTAATACTCAACTGAAAAAGGTGTTGTGCACCTGCATGTTGTCTGTGTGAGCCAAAGAAAGAATGTGGGAGATGCATTCCCATATTTTGACTAAGATCTGCTGTTTCACATTGATAAGAACATTGTTGTAGACTACATGACCCAGAATTTTACTAGTCAGGGGCTTGAAGGCTCAGAATTTGAAAGCCCTTCACTATTTGTGATGTTTACTTTGCCAATAGTCTGTAGATTACTTTCTGTCAGATTTTAGAAAATGACAATACTTAGAAAGAGGTATTGCTTCCAAGTATTCCAGCATCTGTAGGAACCAAATGTAATGAACCAATTCTAGATATTTAAACTGCTTAAGAGGTATATATAATAGAAAGCAATAAATGTAGCTGGGGATTAGGAAAAAAAAAATAACAGATGTTTATCCCTGACATATAAAATATACAAGAAAAAAAAGCCAACTGTGAATATACCAAAAGTGGGTGCAGGATCAGTGAAAGAGAGAGTTTAATATGTTGAAGCTGTCAAATGACACAAACATTGTAGTACCGGAATCTTTTCTTCTCAAGGTGAGTAGGTGTAACATCGCAGTAGCACTTGTAAAGATTTTGATGTTTTTTGTAATATCAAAAGTGCAGGAGTAGAATCATAGAATCATTTAGGTTGGAGAAGACCTTTAAGATCATCAAGTCCAACTGTTAACCTAACCCTGCCATCCCACCACTAAACCATGTCCCTAAGCACCTCCTCTACCGGTCTTTTAAATACCTCCAGGGGTGGGGACTCGACCACTTCCCTGGGCTGCCCATTCCAATTCTTGACAGCCCTTTCTGTGAAGAAATTTTTCCTAATATCCAATCTAAGCCTCCCCTGGCACAACTTGAGGCCATTTCCTCTTGCCCTATCCATAGGATGGATATGGCACTGTTGAGAGTGTCTGAATTTGGTCAGTAATAGTAAAACTATCCCCTAACAGTCTAATAATCATAGCAATTTCTTAAGAGGTCTTTTACTCAATTATCCTCTTATTTTCCAGTTTAGGCTGGAGGAAGAAGTAAGGCTGGACTGGGCAGACCTCTCGGACATGCTGTCATTCTCCTCCCACCTGACAGAAAAGGAAAAAAACCAGAAGAGGGGAAAACAAGGTACAATGAACTTTAGAAATACAAATCTTTTCACTGAAGTGACCATGTTTGTATGGTGCAACTGTGTTTTGAGTATGGTGTATAGAAGCCTTGAAGATGTGTCTGGCTTTGGAAAATCAAACTGGTCAATACATAATCACAGAAATAATGTTTTAAGCTTTACAAGTGCAATTAATTTAAGGGTAGTAAACGTTGTGGCCAGCTTTAGCAACGTACACCTGAAATGATGGATTTGGTCTTCTTCAGATGACAGGTTGATAATACTTGGCACTTACAAGTGCATTTATTTCAACAGGAAGGAAAACCTTTTCTTGGTTTTGCGTAAGGAGATGAAGAAGCCCTGAGACGAAGTGAATCCTTCAGATTGTAGGTCATGTCAGAAAGAGCAATGCAGAATTCCTATGTCCTGGGTCCAATTATCATGAAAAAACAGCAGTTTTATGCAAATCAAACATGTGAAAGTGGGTACAAGTATATGAATGCTGTGTTGTCTTCCTTCCCCTTTAGATCTCAACATATTTATATCATTTTTTATTAGGCTGGTCACTACAGTATAAACAGGTCCTAAATCCTTGCAGTGTATGTCCTAGAATTTCTTTTCTGGATTTATGGCCTGACATCTACATTCCTGTGATTAGATGGTGAACATTTTAGCCTAGCCATTTATAAGGAGTTTATAATTTCTCTCTTTTGCATGAGGGTGTCCCAGTCTGGGATCTGTAGCCCCAGCAAAGACTCACAGTAGATCATATGATGGTATAACATCCATCGGCTTTTTCAAAATATTGCTTTTAATGCAACCTACCCTTTTTTTGACCTTTTTAACACAGCAGACCCATTAGAGGATGGGGGAGGGTTTTTCACACTGCCTCCGTGCAGTGATTTAAGCTGGCGGTCTTGTCTTCCTAAGCTCTGTCTCTCCTCAGCTGCACCAGACAGGTCCCAGCATCGGTCACCCCTAAGGAGAGGCCAAACACTGTGAACCCGACCCTAAAGGCTTCTGCCTCCCAAGAAAGACCATGAGGATCGAGCTCTGTATTTGGATGGCTGGGGCAGAGGAGTATTCACATAATCTTTGTTCCAGGATGAAGTTGTTACAAACTTGGTTTGGAATTTCAGGGTTTTCTGAATGAGAAAGGCGTATACCGCAGAGGGTTGATAACCTGGAACCCACTCATTTACACATTTACACATTTACACTCATTTACATACACTCCATGCTCACAGGAGGAATTGGTATTTTCAAAGAGCTAAACCATAAAATTAATCATTATTTTTTGACAGTTCTGATGGCTTCACTGTAGATATTCATTATCAAAAATATTTGAAATATTTGATGTTGAGATCCTTTTGGGGGATACTTCACAGACCTTCTGATCAATTGTACATTTGTGGTTTTGCCTGTAGGGCTGCATTCATCTTGGGTATATGTCCATATTTTACTGGATCCTGTTCATGCCTTAGAGGGACCTCTTGCATTTCGTGATTTGGTGCCTCCAAATGAAAATCTAAATGAAAACAGGAAAATCAAAAGTCTGCTTTCAGTAACTGCAGCCTTATCAGAGTATTTGCTGTACTTCACCTTTAAACCCAGAATATTTTTTATTATAGCAAATGTTCTAGCTCTTCTTAACATGGACAGGGTTAAATAACTCACAGCCTTTTATGTTCAGGGTATGCTGCAGAGATAGAAAGGAAAGAAACGTTTGCAGAATTGTAACATTTGAACATGTCTTTATTAAAAGAAACTAGTACATAGCCAGCAGCCTCACTTCTGGCAAGGCATCTAAATGCAGCTATACAAATAAGCCAGTTTCTGAAGTTGAAGCAATAGTCAACCCCGCTGAAGCAGAAGAATCTATCTTTTCTCTTGGCTCATTGACAGAGATGCAGTCATCGCCAAAGCCCCAAATTATCCACTGCTGTTAATCCTGCTTCCCTTCACTGAGGATCCAGATGACCTTCAATTTGCCCCATCCTTGACAACTTTGCTTACCTGCAATTACCAAATTTGCATCTGTTCTTTTGGCGAAATCTGGATTACTGGGATCTCCCCTCTCAATCTGATGCTTTCCAAAGCCTGTGATGCAGCACTGGTTCCTGCTATATGCGGGGTTATGTCCCAGAAGTGTTCTATAATTAGAAATGACCACACAGATGTGCCTCGAGAGACTATGCAGCTGAAATGCAGAAAATACTCAGAAAAAGAATAAAAAATAGTTGCTTTCAACTTGCATCATTGCTGCTTTCTGTTGGCAGCTTTCCTCCACAGTATTGCACATCACTCTGCCTTCATTCATTTGAGGAGAGGTAATTAATACCTTTTCCATTATTAAAGCCTTGGGAACCGAAGATGAAATCCTGCCTTCGTTAAAGTCAATAGCAGAACTCCTGTGAACTTCACTTCCTTGAGTATCAGGCCAAAAGGGTTCATTAGATCGTCCTGTATATCATTGATATTGATGTTGTGTTGGACTACTGCCTATCCTCCAGATGGCATCCAAGCTGTGATAGGGGACAGAAAATCCACCGCTATCTTTGGCGGTGGCATGTTCCCATGATTAGTTACCATCCCACTAAAAAATAGTATCTTTTATCCTATTAAGCTTGCCCAGTTTAAAATTCCAGGCACTGATTTTTTAATGGATTTCCTTCCCACATCGAAGAGATTTATCCTGCTGATCATATTTTCTCCATAAAGATGCTGATTCACTATAATTTAATCTCTTTTTAAAATTCTAACGTCTTTAACTACCTCAGGTAATGACTGCAATTTCTGGCACTTCACCCGAAGTTAATCTCGTTCCTGTGTCTTTTGCCCGCACTTTTTTTCATTCTCCCCTATCTTCTAAAAAATGTGTACAAAGAACTCTGTGTGGTGTTTCAGTCTCCATCTCACCAGCTCCACCTACAGCATTATCTTCCCACACTTCTGCTGGTTGCAACCCCATCCAAGCATACCACATCTTCTCATGTTGAGTTGCTTTGTCTGCTCGTCCTTACATCCCCTCCTGGAAACCTCTCCCTTATATAGACACAATTTGTATACACTGTTCCCAGATGTATAAGATTGCTTTGGGCTATATTAAAATATATTTTGGTGCGGTTAATCA
Organism: Egretta garzetta; assembly: GCF_000687185.1. NCBI lineage: Eukaryota > Metazoa > Chordata > Aves > Pelecaniformes > Ardeidae > Egretta > Egretta garzetta. The sequence continues at coordinate 2,107,955 of NW_009258267.1, forward strand.
AATAATTCAGATCGGTGTGTTTGATAGCTCAGTCATTACTTACCATATTGCCAGTCCTTGTCCTCTGCAGACCAGGAGTGTTATTGATCTGTTCTAGATCACAGAGAACGTTGCATATGCTGCAGCCATGCATCCCATGTAGAGCCCCGTTAGAAATACTCACATTTGATATTAATCACCGAGGGCAATTCAGAAATGCTCCATTTAGCTTGTTCTCAGTGCTTTTTAAATATTCTGTATTGGTATTTTGCACTACTTAACCATACTCAGAAAGCCAGGTGAATGTCCTTACAAAAGTCCCTCAGGCGGCAATCACATTACTACTTTTATTAACTAAATGGTTGGACTTGATGATCTTAAAGGTCTTTTCCAACCTAAACGATTCTATGATTCTAAAGTTAGAGTCTCATAGAAAAATGGAATATGTGGGTCCAGAATCCTGTAGCCAAGACTCCTAGAAAGCTGATGAATCTAAGGCTATAGCAGTAAATGGAAAAGGTAAACAAATTGCCAGAAGCAGGGTATTAAATACGTAAAACTACAGCGAAATGTTGTTTGGATTCCAAGTCATCCCAATTAAAGGCAAGCTGCATATATTTCCTTGGTGTTCTGTAAAAATACAGTTCTGAAGTCAGGCAGTGATGCTGGACACTTTATACTAGCCTTCAGAGCCTTGGTACCTAATCATCATGGTCAGGTTAAGGAGAAATAGTGATAAGAAAAAAGATATAGAATAGAATCATAGAATTGTTTAGGTTGGAAAAGACCTTTAAGATCATCAAGTCCAACCGTTAACCTAACCCTGCCATCCCACCGCTAA
>NW_009258267.1:2109120-2127539 GCF_000687185.1 Egretta garzetta
CTTCTTGGCCACCTGGGCACACTGCTGGCTCATATTCAGCCGGCTGTCAACCAGTACCCCCAGGTCTTTTTCTGCTGGGCAGCTTTCCAGCCACTCTTCCCCAAGCCTGTAGCGTTGCGTGGGGTTGTTGTGACCAAAGTGCAGGACCCGGCACTTGGCCTTGTTGAACCTCATACAGTTGGCCTTGGCCCATCGATCCAGCCTGTCCAGGTCCTTCTAATCCCCTCTGTATCTTGTACAGCAGGTAAACAATTTATAAAGACTTATCTCCTAACACAATTATACCATAATTAGTATTTAATTTCACCACTTTTTGTTTGACACTTCTGTCACAGCATGCTGTTACATAAAACTTCACACTTTTCTTGCACATTCCACCTGAGAATCTGACCCTCTACCAAGAGTAACAAGCTGAGCTCCACAAAACTGCCCTGAAGCAGACCTTGTGCTAGTCCCAAACTCAAGATGATAAAAGGGAATGACAGCAAGGACAAGGAGTGCCCAAGGTCACTAAGAAAGTCCATGGTAGAACCGATTCTGGAACTAAATTTCCTGTTCCCTTGCCTTAGGCTTTCACCACAAGACCAGTCCTCTCTAGACCATAACACTGGGGAAAGGACATTCCACCACCCCCCGCCCCCCCTTTTTTTTAAGAAATAATTTCAATATTTTGGATGAAGATGCCCCTAATATGTTAGTGAATTAATGTGATAAAGAAGGCTTAGAGGGCACGCAGAATTTGCCAAGTCAGGCTCTCAGTATGTGGGAAATGCTAGAATGAAGGTTTACATGCAACCAAATTATGGTATTTTTCTAAAGATCATTCTTTCTGTGCACTAAGTGGAAATAACTGGAAAAAAATCATACGCAATCATGTAATTAAAGAGTGTTTCAGGGTCATGCAGCCAGTCTAGCTGTTGTCAGTGTGACCCCTGCTTCACTAGCTCCAGAAGTTATAAAATGTGCAACGAATGAGACAGGGGACTGTAGGCAATTGAATGCTGCCCTGGAGAGATTGATGCTCTCCCTGCCTCTGTCATTTTTCATTTTCTTGTGGCCCAACGGGAGACATCTGGGTCTAAATTGGAAAAGGGCTGAACATTCACAGCTGCACTTAAAATTGCTAGCTGCGATTCGAACACATGGAAAAAATCAGGTTCTGAGCTTCTAAAATTGGGCACCCAAATTTAGACAGTACTTGATAATTCTGGGTTTAACATCAGTTCTTCAGGTCTCCCTGTCTCATGTCCCTCGGCATGAAATTGCGGGAAGCGTAACCTCAAAACAGAGCTGTAGGGATGCATTAATAAATGTTGGTAAACAGCTGATAATATTGCAAAGAGATCATGGTAGTAAATCTCACAAGGAGATTAATAATTCACGAAAGAATTTGAATAATTGTGTTAATAATGTGAAAGTAAGTCTTGAGCTTACTGAAAGTGGAATATTTGATCGCCTTGCCCCTCAGTGGCATCTGTCCACCCTCCAGACAAAACGAGGCAGGGGTGCTGCAGGAAAAAGACGTGACTGTGTCATTATTAACTGTACACACAAGTGAGCTAAATTCAAGTTACTCTCCTGATTTTGGCACTCTCTAACTTTAAAGAGGCTGAATAGCTCTTTACAAACGTTAACATTTTTTTATTACATGTCTCTGCATACTACATTCTATGTATACTCGGGTTTTTTAGTATAATTTGGATGTAATTGCCATGCACCCAATGGCAAATAGCAGCTCCAAAGAACTTGCAATTTATGTGGTGAGTACAGTGAATTACGCGTACAGAAGGTAAGCCAGTCTGCTGTTGTCAGCAGCCTGAAATACCATGCACAGTTAATAATCAATAACACCCGTTCATTTTAAATATGTACTTTTTGTGCTGCCTTCCTCTGCTCCGGCTTATTTACTATGAGGAGCTGGTGTTATCTTCCCTATGGAAAAATCTTTGGTCTCGTGGTGGGAGCGCAGGCTGTTGCGCATGACATACGAACTGCTGCCTTCAATTAACACAAGGGCCGCCTTCGTAGCATTACAGAGCAGCCTGCAGAAGGTCCTTGATGTCCCACCGGTGGGTTTTGACAGACCACAGCCCAAGAGTGCTGTCCCAGGCAAAATGAGAACACGCTGATTTTAAAGGGGATTTTGCTAACCGATGCATGGACATCGTGTTGCAAAACGCACAAGGTGGATGGATGCTAACCACTGCTAATGACCGCTGTGCTGCTGTTCCTCTGCCCCTGGAAAAGTCCTCATAAGGTTTTGCCACCGCTGGCTTCTTTTTGCCTCTCCCACAGGTTCTCCCCATCCCCAGGGGGAACTCCCTGGCAGTTTAGAGATGCAGAAACCCCATCCCACTGTCAGAAAGCACAAATGTAATAAGGCTGGAATTTTTTTCACTGATACCTGTTTACCAGATCGCCCTTCAGCTGCGGCTTGAAAACCAGGCTATGCAGACCTGTGGCCACGACAGACTGTGGGGTAATGTTTCGAAGGGATAATGCAGCTCAAAGAAACACCACGTTTCAGGTTTATCTTTGCTCTAGATAGTAAAATAATACAAGCTCCAGTCGATTCTTTCGACACCACCAGCCATCTCTCTTCAACTACTTCCAGGTATCGGCAGCCCCTGTTTCAGTTTGGGGCCAGACCTTGCAGACCGACTTCCACATCACTAGCAAATGGTGCTGGTACTTTTACTGATTTATGTCTAGCCAAATATGAACAGAACTTTTTGCTTTTAAAAATCAGGTTTTTATTCATATGCAAAATTACACAATGGCAGAAACTAGAACCCTGTTATCTATTCTGACGCCAAAACAGATACATAGTACAGCTTAATTCTGATGCCAACTTGTAATGAAATAACCCATTTTATATTATTTCTGGTCTAACTTCATACAACAGATTTTAATAGGGTTTTTTTACAGAATGTGTTTTAATTTGAAGAAAAAGTACTTTTTCTTCTAGCTTCAGAGAACTTTTAAGGCAGTCAGCCAATATAGAAGGTGTATTTGGAAACTTTCCCTTTGTTCAATTAAGACAGCTGGGAGCAATCCAGAGTCAATGCAATGCTTTCTTTAACCGGCTCTCATCAAATTTATTATTCATTTTTTTAGCCTAGCTTTCAAGTAAAACTGATGAGGATATTAAACTACGAAAAAAACATTCAGATGAAGGGCTGACTTCATCTCTCAAAAAGCAAGAGAGCCAAGGTTAAAATTGTCACTGCTAGAAGACCTCTATAATATTAGAGAGGCACAATGAGAGCAAGCTAAAAATGGTATTTCAGGATTAACTCCATTTTTTGTGTGTGTTTGCAGATTTGTTACAGAACCAACTCCTACTTATGTTAGGTGACTAATCTCATTGCAATGGACTAACTTGCATAAGTAAGGCAACTAAGACTTAGCCTTTACTGACTGTTAGCCCACTGAATTAAATTATAGTTTATTTTAATAACTCTTTAAATATATATACACCCCTATCTTAACGACTGCACTGATTTATGGTTTTGATATTTGGTCCTACCAATGACAGAATGAGTTGGATTCTAGAGGAAAAAATCAGGAAGAATAACGCTGTAAATCATGTTAAACAAGCATTGCTTGGCATGCTCTGAGCACTGCCATCACAAGTGAGACGGAAAGCAAGCATATAAAATCAATGTCATATTTAACTCTGTTCCTTGGTCTTACAGATTTTTAATTAAAAAAAAAGGAAAAAAAAAAAAGATTAGCATCTCCCACGTGCGCACAGATTGGGCTGAATTCAGGGTTTACAGTAGAATCATAGAGAGAAACGTTAAATGAAATGAAGACTATTTTCAGAGCTGACAGATTATGCCTTAGCTATTTGTTGCAAGAGTGTTGGAGCAGTGTGTGTCATGATGATCTATGTCTGCCACTTCTATGCAAGTTCAAAAATTGGGGAAGGGAAATCTAAACAGAAAGTCTAAATATTCAGGATATTTTCTTAAATCTAAATTCTAAAACTTTTATTCACATCAAAGAATAATTTATTGCCTTTGTAATACCGCAGTCAGAGGTCACCTTCTGCAATGTGGCACTTTTCAGCAGATACACACAGTGACCTGCATCTTTCCTACTAGTTGCTTCCCTGGTGCTTACATATAAGCAAGTTAAATTCTATTCTCCTTCAAGGAAAGATTTTTTTCCCGAGTTTATATGAGCTTAGAAAAAGCACTGAAGGCTACTGTGCAGGCACATCTTCATATACTTCCCATGTGTTGTGGTGCCTTCTTGCTTTGTGGGATCATGATCTCTGAAATCTCCATCGCGTTATGTGTGCTTATTTGCACACTTGTGCACACACATGCACACACAGAGTCTCTCACATGATTTTCTCCTGACACCCCCGCTAGCTAAAAGGCACTAGAGCTGCCACTGGGTCTAAGTGTCACTGAACTGGGTACAGTAGCACAGAGCATCTTTTCTAAATTTTGCAGTTTCTTCTCCTAAGACAAAACAACTCTGGTTTCTGCTGGGTAAAGATCGTAAGTGTTGTATTTCTAGTAAAACTGTCATATTGAAGCCAACTTGCTGAGGGGATGGGATGGTAATATTAATGTAAAACCCTTTTACACGTCTTATACAGCCACATGGACAGGGTGGGGATTAGCCTGTGGGGTGCTTGAGCAGTGCGGAGAGGGGAGTCCCCAAAACAGCTATGTAGACAGCTAAATAAATCACAGTAACTTTCTCTGCTCTAGTATTACTGGGTCGTGTAAGTAGCAGGAGATAAAAGGACATGGCACAAATAGGTCAGGAACCCTCCTGATGGGCTCTTCCAGGGACACAGCCACTACTACAGCCCAGTGGAGGAGCAGATCTCCTGTTCCTCCTCCACTTGCATCTGCAAAACAGAGGAAATTTCCTTTCCCTTCTCTTTCCCCACCTCTCCCACTCAGTTTCAAGGAAGTATATTAAAGCCCATTTACTCGGGATTTGTGGAGAGCTCTAATTTCACTGCCTCTAAAATCTCTATTCCTTTTAAAAGAGGACTGCAAAGAAGGATGATCAGAAATATTTTCAGCAGCTCAGCAGGTCTCGGGTTTTGTGACCTTTGATATAGCCTGGGGCCTTTATTATTGCTGAAGACCAGGTGTTCATCCTGCACTTCAGCAACCTCTGAAATTGTCAGCTATAAGGAATTGGTGACACTCTTGAAATCCCTGGCAGAAGCATATGAAGACACTGGAGAGGTTCCAGTATGTTATGTGCTTTCCTGAGCTAATATTTGTCAAGCCTCCCATCCCATCATCTGCTTTGCATCATTCATTCAGGGATAAAAACAGTGTAACAGGGAAGTAAAGGCCACAGGGTTAAAATTAAATCGGTGAAGCTGGGACTAAGATTCATCTTAGGACACTTTAGATGCCTACACCATGGATAATTGTGTGCGAGCTCATTACCTGGCTTTCCTTTATTGTCAAGGGAGAGAAATATGCAGGATTCATCTGATCTTTATGAAGACATCTATTTTATGAGAAGATGGATTGTACCTCAGAACTGCCACTTCTTGGATAGAAAGCAGACAAATAGCTCAGATAGATGTCCACTTTTCAACAAATGAATCACATTGCTAGAGCTAGATCTCCATCCCTTCAAATTTGTGGCATTGTCAGCGCAATGTACTCTGTTGTAATGATGACAGGAGCGTAAATGAGAACTAAAACCACATGTAACTTTGAAGAAGGTTATAAAATATAGAAATAGCCAAAGAGAAGGGCATTACCCTACTGAATGAGGACTGGAGAGCAATGTTTCTGCAACAACCTTGTGTTTCCCCAGTTACAGGTGTCTAGCTTCTTTGCATTTTTTACCCATGTTTTGATTGGGTTTTTTCCCAGTGATTATTTTTCAAAGGAAATGTCATGTTGTTTGCTCTTTTCAAGACAATACTTACATGTTAGGTACTGTTAAAAGCAATAAGAAAATACTCCTTGTTTAGGTAACCTCCTCTCAAGAAACTATCCCCAACGTATCCTCAACCGATTTCAAGCTGAGTATGACTTAATTAATTTTTTTTAGATCATTAAATGTTAAGTAGGTAGTTTTTTACTCGTCCCTCAAGTGGGTGCTTGAAGCAGGTTCACTGCAGTTTTTGTTATGGTTTTAAGAACACCCTACTTTATTTTTTTTCCTGTGAATTTTTGTAATTTAGTATTGTTCTTTTGGGAGAACAGAAATACAATGACCCAAGCTGGAATATATCCAAAGCCACTCAAACTATTGTCTAATTCTTTATTTGCTGTGTATGTTACATGGAAAAGAAATGCTTAGTTATCCTTGCTTTAAAAAATCCACAACCTGAAGATGTGTACGCACTTGAACAGATATCTCAGATATATAAATTTTCCCCTAAAATACCAAAAGAAGTTTCTTGTTGCTGTGGATTGAACATGATCCAGAACCAAGTTTATGGGCAGGCAGGGCTTAGCAATCATGAAGAATCCACCTCATCCAGTTGTTCAAAATCAGTGCAAAACTTAAAGATAGCTCAGTGAGTTTCAGAGAGAATTTTTACTTGTTTATAGCTTTGTGTGTCAGGGCTGACAGCAAAGTTTGTAATTAAACCTGGCTTCCAGACCTGTGAATCGAGACATTTCTGAAAGTTTTGAAAAACCTCTACAAAAAACTGACAAAACTGTAATAAAAAAAAAATTATGGTGTCCATGTTCTTTGGATTCCTGCATTTGTGGGGGATTTTGTATCGTAAAGAGAATGTGCTTAAATTTCGTGAAGACTTCTGTTCTTCCTTAACTCCTCTCTGTCTCAGAAGGATCACGTCATTTTTAGAGAGCCTTTGTGCATGGTCTTACGCTTACTGTAATTCAGAGCATTGATTGTGAATGAAGCCTGTATGACCCAGGTTCTTCTTTCACATCTGCATCAAACACATACAGAAAATCTGCCGAATTTTAACATTTTATGTTCCGTACTTTTATAGACCCTCCTCTTGCATTCCATGCTCTTGTAAAGCATCTATATGAAAACTTATTACAGGAATTCTGGGCCAGAGCATGGCTGAATTGTAAAACAAGGCAATCAGACACTAACCCTCCAAGGTAACTAGTACAGAGAATTGTACGCGTGCGAGGAATGCACGGGCAAGGCTGCCTGCATCTGATTTATTTGGACAAAGAGGTGTTACCTCATGATCTTTTGCTGCCAGTGCACAACAGAAAAGCCTGATTGAAGAGTTCTGGTTCTATTTTTCCCAGTTTGTGAGCCACTGATACAGGAGAAAAATTCTTTTTCTTCCTTCCGAATTTTTTGAGGCAGTTCAATAACATTTCAAGGATTTCTGAGTGCAGTGAAGAACCAACACACTGAAAATCAGAGCACGCCAAACAGTCTAAATGCTATGGTAATCTCTAACAGTTTGAATTAACTCTACAAACTGCTCTGGCATTTTAAATAAAGGCTTACCACATAATTTAGGCCTAGATTCATCAATACAGCTGAGCTATGGTCTATTTGATGCATTGCAGTGACCACTAAAATTCTCTTTGGTGCCTGATAGAGGTTAGAAAAAACATGATGAAGGGCTGCAGTGTCCCCATTACTGTCATTCATGGTTGAGGTCAGCCATCTTTCCTACCCAAGGCCGGGAAAGAGACAGTGGGCCATCCATATATTGTTTTTATGCCAATAGAAATACCAGTGGGATGATCCTGGTAGGTTTCCAGACCCTTTATGGGGCAGGAGTGGCATGAAAGGGCGGCAACAGACTGGAAATCCAGCCCCACTATTCCGCTCAGTTCTTTGTTTGCCAATGTAGATCGTCAACAGCTACTTTTAATCTTCAAAAATGGGTGTTTTAAATTAATAATGATGTTGACAAGATGCAGTCTAAATGAGTTATTCCACTTCATTACATCTATTCCAAAGTCATTATCGGAGATCAGAATGACTATCAAGCATTCTGGAAATCAGACTTTCATAAGGGATTCAGTGAACCCTCCAATGTCAGTTTCGAGAGAAAAAGAACAGTTCATCCCTATCGAAAAATTAATTTCTTTAACAATGATACTACAATTAATGTACATAAAATGCATACATTCCAGGCTTAAAGGAATGGATTGCACCTTCTGGCTTTTTCATGAGGAGTTATAAAACAGATTTATAATTCCAGTGAAATTCAGTGTAAGTAAAAAGCAGTGTCTAAGCCAGACATACAAGAAAGGCTGTTTATTCCTATGAATGCTTACTAAAGAGACATAAATGCATACCATTAATTATTGAAAAGACATATAAATATGTTAGCACTATGCAGTGGGTTAGCCTCCCTCTACAATAGCCCCACTCCAACTCATCAAGATGAAACACCCACAAATACTGAGGGCTCTGCCCTAATCTGCCAAGTCTGACACTGTAAATGTAAAAAAAAAGATGCAAAAGGATAAACTGCCATGTTCTCCATTGTTAAGTGCAGCCATAAGACTCATTAGCTGACATTTACACAGCCAAAAGCCACACATACGCATTCTTGCGCTTATTCATACTGTTTGTACACCAAAATATAAATGGAGTATAACATATGTATTTTCTACATGACATCCTTGCTGTGTCTTTTTAAATTTTTTTTTTCACTGAGCTGCATTTTCCTGCCATTTTAAAACTTACTGCTTAGAGATTTACTAGCAGAATTGTTTCACATTGAACAAAGATAGCCCTTTATTGGTTTTGCTCCTTAGGGCCCTAGCACCGCAAACAGCTTATTATAGAAGGTCTCTAGCAGTGCCAGCAATTTGGTAAGCACTTCCTTGACATAAAGAGAAGGCAGTCCCTGGGGGTAATAATACTTACCTTCCACACAGAGGAATCGGGAGGTTAAATTAGCATTTGTAAAGTACTTGGAGTTCTTTGAATGGAGGATGTTGTAGAAATGAAGGCTAAAGCAAAGTATATTGCGAAGCAAAAATGTCAACAATCAATGCTATTCAGTAACGGCCCTAATTTTTCTATTAGCAACACAAGGAAATGCGACTCATGCTAGATCTGGTTCAGTTATTATTTTAGACTGAAGACTTCCACATAGGCACTTAATTATATACCCAGGGATATGAATAAGTAGCCCAGTAAACATGGTCAGATAGGCAATCCCTGTCCGCATCTTGGTCTTGATCCATGTTTGCTTCTAGAGGCTGTTCCTCTCTTCCAAACATAAGAATTTGTAATCATCTTTAGCCTCCTGCTCTTGCAGGCTCTACTATGCTTTCTTTTTCTGGCCTCACTCCTGCAGAATCTGGTTATCAAGCCACTTCCCTTATCACAGTTCCTCCTAGAGAACATTTTCACCATTCTGCCCATTGGAAGCAGCATTTCTTGACGAACCCATGCATGCTACATATGTGAGTGTGCATCGTATGTTCTAGTTCTAGCCTTGAATTCCCTACTTCACCCCAAATTTAGTACAGTATTAGTTCCCACATATGTAATTTCTAATCTGAGGCAAGGTCAATAACTTGCTTCTGTCAATCTTTGGATCTCAAAAAACCAACACTTTCCAGAGCTGCAAGATACTTACAGTACCACCACTTCCAAGGCAAGTGCTGGCACTCAGCACTTCTAGAAAACAGGCTGTCTCATCAGGGAGCTAAACAAAGATTGAAAAATTTCAATAATGTTGGGCTTGTTCTTCTCATAGGCTGAACTCAACATGGCATCAGGAAATGTTGGCTCTTTTTCTGAACACAAAGTAATTAACATGTAATTGTTTTCTTCCTAGAGTGAGTATCCTACAGCAGCAGGATAAACACAGTTTGGCTTAGTTAAAGATTATGTTTAAACACCTCTTCATATTTTTGTATATTGTATATTTGGTATATTTTTGGTATATTGGTATATTTTTGTATATTTTGAGCAGCCAACATTGTGCTCACCCAACTGGACAAAACTCAAGGAGAAATTAACTTTGATGCATATTCTTTAAGTACTATTTTAGTTTACTAACTAAAGTCGGGTCCTGCACCTGCTGTGGAAATTATGCTTTCCTGTGGTAGCCTACAAGGGAACATTCCTACCACAGTCTTAAGAATCAATGAACTCCTCTGTCTGCTAAGTGTGAAACCCGTGATCTCTTTTTTATAATGCTGATTTTCAAGAAGTTGAGGGCTGCTTTTCTGGATTTCTATTCCAGTATAATCAGCTTTGATGAAATGAGAAAATCATCCCACAACCAGAAGATAAAAGAAATGCCCCATAGGCAAGCAAACACGGCTCCATTACATGCACTGGACAGAACTGCTGAAGGAAGAGCAGCAGTGAGCATCAAGGTTGCACTGGGCAATGCCTATGCCAAATAGTCACCTTCATGGTATGTGTGCAAACATAGGAGTGGCCAATTTTCTTCCTGTGCCGGAATATATGTTTTTTTCCAAGTAAACAGTCATTATCAGACTGCAGAGTGAGCTAAGGAATGGGCAGGGGAACTTATATTTGTCACTGTTCATTACAGTTCTCTGTGTCAGGACTGGAGACTGCAAACAGCCTGAGTACAGTCCTGCCCTTGTGAGAGCCAGTGGAACATCTCTCTTTTGGCTTGGAGGCAGCTTGAGCCAACCATCCTGTGCAAAAGGATGCACCTCTTGCTCTACAGAAATAGTAGCAACATCTACAGCCGGGCGGAAAAAAAATGCCAGAAATAAAATCCTACCTCTTAGATAGCGTCCTGACAAAGAAAATGATTTGTCCTCTTCTGCTTCCTCTCTTATCAAATGATTTAGCTGATTTGGAGAAGTAAAAAAATCCTTCTCCCTTATGGAAAGCAGCCTACAGCCATGGTCCCCATATGTCTGCCGTGAGGGAATAATACATGGACCTCTCTATCAAGAGGACAGAAAGAGCCTCCTAACACTCTAATCCATTTTCTCAAAATTCTTTGAAGAGGACATGACAAATTGGAATTTAAGCAGTATTGCAGTGCCATTGTCATCCATGCATACATAGAAAAGAAAATCACACTCCAGTCCTGTTGGTGATATCTGGTTACAAAGTCTTAAGTCCTACCAGGTCTTTCCAGACCGCATCACACTGGAAGTTCAAGTAAGTTGTTTGCCTGCTATGACCCCTAATTCTTTTCAGAGTAAAAGCTTTCCAGCAAGTAATTTTATAGAATTTGCTTCTAGATATATGCACTTGATTGTACTGAAGTGTTGGTAATGATCCCAGTTTACCAAGCAACCCAAAACCAGAAGGGCTTAGTGCTTTATACGGTTGTGACACAGTCAACATTGTGCAAGACCAATTAAATGTGTAATGCATGAAGTCAAGCAGAAGGACTTGACTGGCTACATCTGACCACCAAAATGGTGCTTAGGCTGCCACTGGAGGCCAGTACAACCAAAAATGTTCTCCTGTGGGTAGACAGATTCAGTTAAAGAGCAACTTTAAGCTTGGAAGAGTAGGAAGTGAGAACATACCAAGCCATACCAGTCACGCTACTGTTTCAAAAGCATAGCTGAATAATTTGGTCTTATATTAGCAGACTGAGCTTTATCCTAGGAGGCCTTAGCAAAATTATATGTACTGAGAATACCAGAACTATTAAAAGATTAGGGATTAAGTATTGCTAAAAAACATAGAAAAAATCACTATGATATACATATCTGCATATATAAGTTTTAGCACACATTCGTGTATCTAATTGGCTAATCCAGCTTCTTTTCAAGTGAACAGAGGTTGCATTTGGTTATAAGGTATTACAAACCATAATCTTTTCCCTAATTAAATATGTGCTTATCTTTTTTTGCTTAAAATGTATTCTACCCTCTGGGTTGAAAATTTTACTTTTATTTGACATGTATCTGACATCTATTGAACCACTGCTGAACAAATCTGTCACTGAAATTATAACTTCAGGAATTTCTTAGCAGACTTTGACAATACTTTGCCATCACTTTACTGTACAGCTGTGTATTTCTGAGCCTAGAGCAGCGGTAGATGGGGCACGTGGTATGTGGTCGAAAGCTCAGTCCTGAAGTTTGGACGGTACCACACTTCCACTGACCGTGAGGAAAATGCATTATGCTGAACCCCAGCAACATCTTCCTTGTAGTTCAACTTCTTTCTGCAATACACCAAGTTCTTATTTGGTTCTCTATATGGTTAAAACCAGCTTCCAGGATGCCAAAAACCTCAAGTAAACAGTTCCCGTCACCTAGCAGAGCTCTTGAATAGTTGGTGGGTTGTTCTTTCTGGCGTTGACCAAAGGCCCACTGTCTTATTAGCTTTTGCCTAACATCAGCTCCTGCAGACACTGGACAACATGTAAAATAAAAACATGCTGTAAATGCACGTAATATACCAAAAAGTATTCAACACATTAAAGTTACTGTTTAACAGCAGCCACCCTTTTGCAGCAATGGACAATTTGCCACCTAGATTTGCTGCCAAGAGCCAGACAAGTAGGTGAGAGACCAGGCTTGGGCTTCAGGATGGCAGCTATGCTTTATTCACTTAGCACAGCAAAGGAACAAAACTGCCTTCTCTTGACAGACCTTTTTTTTTTTTTTCCTAAGAATATAGAGAAGACTTCTCCTTTGCGCATCATTGCTAACTGCTTCTCGGCCACAGTTTGCACCACTTGTGCTGCTTCCCCTCAATGCAAGCTACAGCAGCATAATGCTTGCACTGGCAAAGCAAACAGAAGCCAGACAAGTGACAGTCAATTAAGCATCCCTGTTTCTGTACACAATGGCCATACCAGGATACAACCAGTATTGTATTAAAACACAATTATTACAATTGTACAATTATTGCAATTATTAATACAACAGCAATCACCACTGACAGCAAAATGCTGGCACTTTGCCAGTATGAATAACAAAATGATGCACCTTTACCAAAAAAAGTCAGTTTTGCTTGAACAGAAAAATGTAATGACCACAAAGCCAAGGTAGGCTAAAAGTCTGTTGTCTGTTCCGTGGATCACAATTTCTATGGCACACGGAGAAATTAAATTTGGACTTTATTTCAGGCAGCATCCTTCCCTTTTTAAAGAAATGATGTAGCTGTGATCAATGCCTTCAAACTTACTCTGTGTTCAAAAACAGGACCGTCAATTAGTTAATGAGTAATAAATTTTAAAAGTCAATTAGTAGTAAATTATCTGTTTCTGTATACTCCTGCAAATCTGTTTCATGCTAATGTCTGTGAAGCCTAGCATGACTTCACTTAAATTTTTTGACAGATGTTCCCCTTCCTACTATCAGCAGCTTCAATGGAATATTAAATATTTGTATTTAAGCTGACCTGTGGACTTTCTTAAATTAATTCTCACATCTATCTAATATCAATATAAAGCTGCTATTTCTACATGGGATATATTAGAATACACATTATCTATAGAAGCAGCAAGTTAGGTAGCTTTTGGTACATAGACTTGTTTAAATAAATCTCTAGGATAAGATTACTGCTCAGTATAAAAGAAAATGTGAAAAAAACCCCTCAGCTTTAAGCCCAGCCTGAGTCTGTTGTGTGGAAGTGCAATATGCTTCATAACTCCAGACTTTTGCATTGGAGGGTCTACCAAGACTGTAAAATTAATGACCAAAATCAATACCAAATAGTGAGGAGTTTCAACGGGTACTGACTTCCATGATTACAGGAGTTTGGTCCCATTTCTGATATGTGTGTCCATCTGTCCCACTTTGGGTCTAGTAACCTTGGTGTTATTGCCAGACCCAATCCAAAAGCTACTCTGGCAGCAAAAGTTATCCTTGTGATGTGGATGACGTGGTCCGCTAATGCATCAGACAAGAGAGGTCTCCAAGTTTATACAGATTTTAAGGTTCTCCTTGTGGAAACCAGCATGCTGGATAAGGGGAAGGAACATAGCTGGTTGCTCTGTACAGAACAGCACAACGCGTGCCCATTACTGCCTTTTTGTAATCATCAAAGCTGCAATATTCCAATCACTCCATATTCTGCAGAACATGACCTCAGTTTGATGTGGTTTATGGACCAGTAGAAGAGCCTGTTAGCTATTCGTTGTATAACTTTCTCCCTCATATTAATTCTCTCCCCTATCTAAATTACCTTTTTAAGTTTTGAAATTCTTCAAACACACAAAAAAGGCATTTCCTATGGGATGTAGAGTATGTACTCACACCTCCTAGCCTGTATCCTCACCACTGTGTGTTGTTATTCTCTTAAGATTCATGCACAGGAAAAGTAATTCAAGTGGTGTCCCAAAATGCAATGAATAGTCTACTAGGGATGTATGAGCACATCCAGGCTACATCCTTCTCGAGCCATAACTCTGACTGGAAATTGTCAGCCTGCTTTAATTTCTCATTGGTGCTTTTTATCGCAGGAATCAAAAGAACTACTGGAACAGCTGCCATTAAGGAGGGTCAGTACAGAGGCTGAACAAATTGTCATGGGCAGAAGCTGCACAAGACCAAGCCATGAGGTTATATTTAAGAGCAGAAGCATAGAAACTCCTGGGCATCTACTGATGTTTTGCAACTTCTGCTGCAGGTGCCATAGAGGGAGAATACTGGTACCTACCTGGCTCCATCAACCTGACACAAAGTTGGGAGGATGCTCCTCCTTCGAAAAGTCCTTTTCTCCCCCTTCCGAGAGCTAAACAGATCTGTTCAGGACTGCTGCTATCACTATGGTTACAGCCAGCCTCTCCGGGAGCTCTGTTTGTACCACTGGCCCTAAGAGCAAGAGGGAGAAGCAAACCAACAGAGCTGGGTCTGACGCTGGCTTGGGCGTAAACAGAATGGGGTCTGAACCTCTGCCTGGGCTGTGAAGGCAAGAGGAAAGGGCATCGAAGTGGGCTGAGGAACTGGAAGACCTGAGAGGAAAAACTGGGAAACAGGAGAGCAAACGAGAAACAAGAACATATGGAAATATGGTGAAAAAACCCTAACTTAAAGTGCACAAAATAGAGCCTTACGTGCATCACCTGAGACATGGGCATCTGTGGTGCATAATTCCAGTGTGAGGTGTGGTGAATCAGCTTCTAGACATGCCTCCTTCCCTCCACGTGGGAGCCTGAAGGTGAGATTAACACAGACCAACTCTTTTTTTTCTCATTTCAAAAATCACTTAGGAATTACTTTTGAGCATTTGTCCCAAAATGGCTGTTCAGCTTGTTATTAATATACCTTCTCTCCTTTGGGGTCTTCATGATGAAGTTGAAAGCAGTTACAAACCATCATCAAGAAAAAAACCACAATTCTGGGTTATTCTTAGCAGCAAGGACCCTTTCCAGCTGTTTATATGGCCCTCCTCTAGACCTCCCGTGCATCCCACCAGCTAAGCTGTGAACCTGGAATTCACAGAGCCAGCACAGCAGGCGCCTTCTCAGGACTGAGTCTAAAATGAACATGTCCAGAGGAGAGCAACAAAGCTGGTGAGGGGTCTGGAGCACAAGCCTTACGAGGAGCAGCTGAGGGAGCTGGAGTTTAGTCTGGAGAAGGGGAGGCTGAGGGGAGACCTTATCGCCCTCTACAACTGCCTGAAAGGAGGCTGTAGCCAGGTGGGTGTTGGTCTCTTCTCCCTGGTAGCAAGTCACAGGATGAGGGGAAATGGTCTGAAGTTGTGCCAGGGCAGGTTTAGGTTGGACATTAGGAAAAATTTCTTCACAGAAAGGGTTGTCAAGCATTGGAATGGGCTGCCCAGGGAAGTGGTCAAATCCCCATCCCTGGAGGTATTTAAAAGATGGGCAGACGAGGTGCTTAGGGACATGGTTTAGTGGTGGGATGGCAGTGTTAGGTTAACGGTTGGACTTGACGATCTTAAAGGTCTTTTCCAACCTAAATGATTCTATGATTCCATGATTCTATGATTTGATTTAGGCCTGGGCAGCTCCCTCCAGCACCTCTCCTTATTCAAGATGGTTCCTATTTCCTGTGTGGCTTTTATTACAAATCCGACCTCCTGTTTTGTGGGGTCATTGGGGATTATTTTAGGATGGTGGTGGTGGTGGTGGCTGTTTTTAAATCCAAAAGCAATACACCTTCAGTAGATCACATCCCTTTACCCTGAACTTTAAGAGTGCTGATGTTGTCTTCTTGTCTCACCCTCTTAAAACCATCTTAGGTTTTCAGAAAGATCATCATATGCCAAAAATTCAGGCAACATGGTTGTGGAGAATGAGATTTGTCTGAAATACCTCTCGAACCTCTCAGGGTCAAGCAGTTCCAGTTTTGTTCAACAAATCTCTGTATGTGGTAGTCAATGGAAGTCCACTCACCAACTTAAAGAGGAAACAGAAGAGCCCTGTGTAGAGCAGTACTGACCAAACATGATACACATGTAAAAAAGACAAATTTTCATAGCGGTTTGTATTCATGACTCTGGTTATTTCTTGCTGAATATGCCAGCAATGGGAGATAAATTAACATCTTAGAAATGCTTAGAAATTGTAACCTTGCAATGTGTTCCTTTTGCGTAGTCCAGCTCTAGACTTAGCAACCTGCTGGCTTATAATCAAAATACTGGAGGATCTCTTTATTCATTGCCTTTGGATTCAGTTTGAAATACATAAATTTTAAGGCAATAGTACAAATTGTCTAACTTATCTTTTGCTCAAATATTTTGACAATACGAAGATATAAAATGAGCTGAGTATTAACAATCATAGTTTTTTGCGACTCAGCCGAGTTTCAGTGACAGAAACTGCTGATAACAATACAGACTAGTTCAGAAAGTATTCAGACCTTCATATTGACCTCAGTTTCAGAAGATGTGCACTAGACATTAATAAAAAGTTGCATCACTAATTCAATATTTTGCCTAGCATAAAGTTGAACACTATCTTGCTTTCCAGCAAGTAAAGCTACTCTAAATTTCTGCTGGGTGAAATCAGCAAACTCCGACAGAGTTTGTGTATTTCTTTTTTTTCCTTCCATAATATATCAGTTAAAAAGACGCCTCCTGTCTTTTTGAAAGTCAAGCCATTCTAAACTCCTCTCGGTATTACTAAGAAGAGTTCAGAGTCACTCTCAATGCCAGTAATGGAACACGAAGTATCTGTAGATCCCAACTGTTTCCTTCCTCTGAAATCAGTTGGCACCACGGCCCCAATAACCGACCCTGAAGTACAGAGGGAAAACTGCAGGTGTGCCTCTGCTAAGGCACGCTTCTAGCTCCCCCAAATCACCCCATTAACGATGAGTTTCTAGGACTGGAAGTTTACATTTCTGTGGTAAATGAAACGTGATTTGAAAATACCACTAAAATCTGCCTGTACTTGAACAGTAGGCTATAGTAATGCTAAAGAACGGGGTGTTACATTAGCTTTCTGTACAACTCCAGCATTTATTCATTTGCCACTCGTTACTGAACAGAGCTGACAAGCACGGCCACTGTGGTTACACACGTTCTCTTTATTGGAATATGAGACACTCACTTACGGAAACAGTCAAAGTTTGCAGACCCCTAATGCCTATTGCTAATACTTAGTAACATGCGCTTTACACCTTTTCTTGAAATTAAATCCCTCTCTGTATTCAAACACTGTGTTTGAGTAAACATTTGAATCTTGAAATTCAAAGGTCTCTATCTGCTCTGCAAAAATGAAGGAAGGAGATTTAACCAATGTCGAAAACCTGAACATTTGAACCCATTTCTGCAATGGACACAGACGCCATTTGAACAGTTATTTTGGAAGAGATTTTTCCACAGGAATGGTAACTTTAAATTTGAGCATTGTTTTAACAGGATACCCAAGCTTTCAGGCTACCTAAGGCTTTAAAATCTCTTGGTTGTTAGGTAAAAAAAAAAAAAAAAAAAAGTAGTAAAAAAGCTGCTGTTTCATTCTGTCACAGACCACAATCCCCCGTCAGTACTCTGCTCCTGGCATAATAAATGAAAATGGTGCTGTTTGTCTGCAACACTACCCAATTATCACTCGATATGCACAAGTCTTCAATACTGACTGTACATACTGTTTTCTTCAGCTAATTAATAACACGCACTAACACTGTCTTCTGAAATCTGTTCTAACGGCAGCTCGAAGTAATTGCTACCAGTACCATTTCGTTTAGACCCCACCCACTTAAATCACTTTACTCCAAAACTTAACTTCAGCCAATTTATGGCAATATACGTACACCACATTTCTCAACACTCCACGGATGACTCCGTTAGGCTTCAATTACACGATAAAACCGGAGCAATACCTCCTCCCTAGTGTAGTGCTGCGTTGTAGCCAAGACCGTTGGGATATTCCCAACAGCAGAAAGAAAACCCTTCTGGGGCTGTATTTCGGGTATCTTTGATAACGGCAGCAGCATCATAAAAAGGTTCTGGAGGGATCGAGCGTTATGTGCAGTCTGAGGATCCTTCGATGCGTTATTATAAGGATTAAGGGCAGGAACACACTGCGGGCAGGGGAAGCACCGGTGGCTTCGGCTCCCCCCCAGCCTCCGGCC